>NW_027490769.1:0-55885 GCF_050948175.1 Xylocopa sonorina | reverse complement strand
TGTGATATCGCGTTTTAAGAAGCATTAGAACTCTATTGCTACGATACCTAGACATCTGCAGAAGCTATTTCCTAGCAAGGAAGTGTCGCATTTACATTCATTTGAAGTGTAGACGAGGAATACATAACACTTCGCCAATTATATTATGTCTTACCATGAAACATAGAAATGAGATGCGATATCGCGTTTTAAGAAGCATTAGAACTCTATTGCTACGATAGGTAGACATCTGCAAACGCTATTTTCCTTGCAAGGAAGTGTCGCATTTACATTCATTTGAAGTGTCCACGAGGAATACATAACACTTCGCAAATCATATTATATCTTACCATGAAACATAGAAATGAGATGCGATATCGCGTTTTAAGAAGCATTAGAAATCTATTGCTACGATACGTAGATATCTGCAATCGCTATTTCCTAGCGAGGAAGTGTCGCATTTACATTCATTTGAAGTGTAGGCGAGGAATACATAACACTTCGCAAATCATATTATATCTTACCATGAAACATAGAAATGAGATGCGACATCGCGTTTTAAGAAGCATAAGAACTCTATTGCTTTGATACGTAGACATCTGCAAACGCTATTTCCTAGCAAGGAAGTGTCGCATGTACATTCGTTTGAATCGTAGACGAGGAATGCATAACACTTCGCAATGAATATTATATCTTACCATGAAACATAGAAATGAGATGCGATATCGCGTTTTAAGAAGCATTAGAACTCTATTGCTAGGATAGGTAGACATCTGCAAACGCTATTTCCTTGCAAGGAAGTGTCGTATTTACATTCATTTGAAGTGTAGACGAGGAATATATAACACTTCGCAAATCATATTATATCTTACCATGAAACATAGATATGAGATGCGATATCGCGTTTTAAGAAGCATTAGAATTGTATTACTACGATAGGTAGACATCTGCAAACGCTACTTCCTAGCGAGGAAGTGTCGCATTTACATTCATTTGAAGTGTAGACGAGGAATACATAACACTTCGCAAATCATATTATATCTTACCATGAAACATAGAAATGAGATGCGATATCGCGTTTTAAGTAGCATTAGAACTCTATCGCTACGATACCTAGACATCCGCAGACGCTATTTCCTAGCAAGGAAGTGTCGCATTTACATTCATTTGAAGTGTAGACGTGGAATACATAACACTTCGCAAATCATATTATATCTTACCATGAAACATAGAAATGAGATGCGATATCGCGTTTTAAGAAGCATTAAAAATCTATTGCTACGATACGTAGACATCTGCAAACGCTATTTGCTTGCTAGGAAGTGTCGCATTCACATTCATTTGAAGTGTAGACGAGGAATACATGACACTCCGCAAATCATATTATATCTTACCATGAAACATATAAATGAGATGCGATATCGCGTTTTAAGAAGCATTAGAACTCTATTGCTACGATACGTAGAAATCTGCAAACGCTATTTCCTTGCAAGAAAGTGTCGCATTTACATACTTCTGAAGTGAATACGAGGTATACATAACACTTTACAATGAATATTATATCTTATCATGAAACATAGAAATGAGATGCGATATCGCGTTTTAAGAATCATAAGAATTCTATTGCTACGATACGTAGACATCTGCAAACGCTATTTCCTTGCAAGGAAGTGTCGCATTTACATTCATTTGAAGTGTAGACGAGGAATACATAACACTTCGCAAATCATATTATATCTTACCACGAAACATATAAATGAGATGCGATATCGCGTTTTAAGAAGCATTAGAACTCTATTGCTATGATACCTAGACATCTGCAGACGCTATTTCCTAGCAAGGAAGAGTCGCATTTACATTCATTTGAAGTGTAGACGAGGAATACATGACACTTCGCAAATCATCTTAAATCTTACCATGAAACATATAAATGAGATGCGATATCGCGTTTTAAGAAGCACTTGAACTCTATTGCTACGATACGTAGACATCTGCAAACGCTATTTCCTAGCAAGGAAGTGTCGCATTTACATTCATTTGAAGTGTAGGCGAGGAATACATAACACTGCGCAAATCATATTATATCTTACCATGAAACATAGAAATGAGATGCGATATTGTGTTTTGAGAAGCATTAGAACTCTATCGCTACGATACCTAGACATCTGCAGACGCTATTTCCTTTCAAGGAAGTGTCGCATTCACATTCATTTGAAGTGTAGACGAGGAATACATAACACTTCGCAAATCATATTATATCTTACCATGAAACATAGAAATGAGATGCGATATCGCGTTTTAAGAAGCATTAGAACTCTATTGCTACGATAGGTAGACATCTGCAAACGCTATTTCCTTGCAAGGAAGTGTCGCATTTACATTCATTTGAAGTGTAGACGAGGAATACATAACACTACGCAAATCATATTATATCTTACCATGAAACATAGAAATGAGATGCGATATCGCGTTTTAAGAATCACAAGAACTCTATTGCTACGATACGTAGACATCAGCAAACGCTATTTCCTAGCAAGGAAGTGTCGCATTTACATTCATTTGAAGTGTAGACGAGGAATACATGACACTTCGCAAATCATATTATATCTTACCATGAAACATAGAAATGAGATGCGATATCCCGTTTTAAGAAGCATTTGAACTCTATTGCTACGATACGTAGACGTCTGCAAACCCTATTTCTTTGCAAGGAAGTGTCGCATTTACATCCATTTGAAGTGTAGACGAGGAATGCATAACACTTCGCAATGAATATTATATCTTAACATGAAACATAGATATGAGATTCTATATCTCGTTTTAAGAAGCATTTGAACTCTATTGCTATGGTACCTAGACATCTGCAGACGCTATTTCCTAGCAAGGAAGTGTCGCATTTACATTCATTTGAAGTGTAGACGAGGAATACATTACACTTCGCAAATCATATTATATCTTACCATGAAACATAGAAATGAGATGCGATATCGCGTTTTAAGAAGCACTAGAAATCTATTGCTACGATACGTAGACATCTGCAAACGCTATTTCCTAGCGAGGAAGTGTCGTATTCACATTCATTTGAGTTGTGGACGAGGAATACATAACACACTGCAAATCATATTATATCTTACCATGAAACATAGAAATGAGATGTGATATCGCGTTTTAAGAAGCATTAGAACTCTATTGCTACGATACCTAGACATCTGCAGAAGCTATTTCCTAGCAAGGAAGTGTCGCATTTACATTCATTTGAAGTGTAGACGAGGAATACATAACACTTCGCCAATTATATTATGTCTTACCATGAAACATAGAAATGAGATGCGATATCGCGTTTTAAGAAGCATTAGAACTCTATTGCTACGATAGGTAGACATCTGCAAACGCTATTTTCCTTGCAAGGAAGTGTCGCATTTACATTCATTTGAAGTGTCCACGAGGAATACATAACACTTCGCAAATCATATTATATCTTACCATGAAACATAGAAATGAGATGCGATATCGCGTTTTAAGAAGCATTAGAAATCTATTGCTACGATACCTAGACATCTGCAGACGCTATTTCCTAGCAAGGAAGTGTCGCATTTACATTCATTTGAAGTGTAGACGAGGAATACATAACACTTCGCAAATCATATTATATCTTACCATGAAACATAGAAATGAGATGCGACATCGCGTTTTAAGAAGCATAAGAACTCTATTGCTTTGATACGTAGACATCTGCAAACGCTATTTCCTAGCAAGGAAGTGTCGCATGTACATTCGTTTGAATCGTAGACGAGGAATGCATAACACTTCGCAATGAATATTATATCTTACCATGAAACATAGAAATGAGATGCGATATCGCGTTTTAAGAAGCATTAGAACTCTATTGCTAGGATAGGTAGACATCTGCAAACGCTATTTCCTTGCAAGGAAGTGTCGTATTTACATTCATTTGAAGTGTAGACGAGGAATATATAACACTTCGCAAATCATATTATATCTTACCATGAAACATAGATATGAGATGCGATATCGCGTTTTAAGAAGCACTTGAACTCTATTGCTACGATACGTAGATATCTGCAATCGCTAATTCCTAGCGAGGAAGTGTCGCATTTACATTCATTTGAAGTGTAGGCGAGGAATACATAACACTTCGCAAATCATATTATATCTTACCATGAAACATAGAAATGAGATGCGACATCGCGTTTTAAGAAGCATAAGAACTCTATTGCTTTGATACGTAGACATCTGCAAACGCTATTTCCTAGCAAGGAAGTGTCGCATGTACATTCATTTGAGTCGTATACGAGGAATGCATAACACTTCGCAATGAATATTATATCTTACCATGAAACATAGATATGGGATGCAATATCTCGTTTTAAGAAGCATTTGAACT
This sequence comes from Xylocopa sonorina, assembly GCF_050948175.1. NCBI lineage: Eukaryota > Metazoa > Arthropoda > Insecta > Hymenoptera > Apidae > Xylocopa > Xylocopa sonorina. The sequence continues at coordinate 51,501 of NW_027490769.1, read as the reverse complement.
CTATTGCTATGATACCTAGACATCTGCAGACGCTATTTCCTAGCAAGGAAGTGTCGCATTTACATTCATTTGAAGTGTAGACGAGGAATACATAACACTTCGCAAATCATATTATATCTTACCATGAAACATAGATATGAGATGCGATATCGCGTTTTGAGAAGCATTAGAATTGTATTACTACGATAGGTAGACATCTGCAAACGCTACTTCCTAGCGAGGAAGTGTCGCATTTACATTCATTTGAAGTGTAGACGAGGAATACATAACACTTCGCAAATCATATTATATCTTACCATGAAACATAGAAATGAGATGCGATATCGCGTTTTAAGTAGCATTAGAACTCTATCGCTACGATACCTAGACATCTGCAGACGCTATTTCCTAGCAAGGAAGTGTCGCATTTACATTCATTTGAAGTGTAGACGTGGAATACATAACACTTCGCAAATCATATTATATCTTACCATGAAACATAGAAATGAGATGCGAAATCGCGTTTTAAGAAGCATTAAAAATCTATTGCTACGATACGTAGACATCTGCAAACGCTATTTGCTTGCTAGGAAGTGTCGCATTCACATTCATTTGAAGTGTAGACGAGGAATACATGACACTCCGCAAATCATATTATATCTTACCATGAAACATAGAAATGAGATGCGACATCGCGTTTTAAGTATCATAAGAACTCCATTGCTACGATACGTAGACATCTGCAAACGCTATTTCCTTGCAAGGAAGTGTCGCTTTTACATTCATTTGTATCGTAGACGAGGAATGCATAACACTTCGCAAATCATATTATATCTTACCATGAATCATAGAAATGAGATGCGATATCGCGTTTTAAGAATCATAAGAACACTATTGCTACGATAGGTAGACATCTGCAAACGCTATTTCCTTGCAAGGAAGTGCCGCATTTACATTCATTTGAAACGTATACGAGGAATGAATAACACTTCGCAATGAATATTATATCTTATCAAGAAACATAGATATGAGATGCTATATCTCGTTTTAAGGAGCATTTGAACTCTATTGCTACGATACCTAGACATCTGCAGATGCTATTTCCTAGCAAGGAAGTGTCGCATTTGCATTCATTTGAAGTGTAGACGAGGAATGCATGACACTTCACAAATCACATTATATCTTACCATGAAACATAGAAATGAGATGCGACATCGCGTTTTAAGAATCATAAGAACACTATTGCTACGATAGGTAGACATCTGCAGACGCTATTTCCTTTCAAGGAAGTGTCGCATTTACATTCATTTGAAGTGTAGACGAGGAGTAGATAACACTTCGCAAATCATATTATATCTTACATGAAACATAGAAATGAGATGCGATATCGCGTTTTAAGAATCATAATATCTCTATTGCTACGATACGTAGACATCTGCAAACGCTATTTCCTTGTAAGGAAGTGTCGCATTTACATTCATTTGAAGTGTAGACGAGGAATACATAACACTTCGCAAATCATATTATATCTTACCATGAAACATAGAAATGAGATGCGATATTGTGTTTTGAGAAGCATTAGAACTCTATCGCTACGATACATAGACATCTGCAGACGCTATTTCCTTTCAAGGAAGTGTCGCATTCACATTCATTTGAAGTGTAGACGAGGAATACATAACACTTCGCAAATCATATTATATCTTACCATGAAACATAGAAATGAGATGCGATATCGCGTTTTAAGAAGCATTAGAACTCTATTGCTACGATAGGTAGACATCTGCAAACGCTACTTCCTTGCAAGGAAGTGTCGCATTTACATTCATTTGAAGTGTAGACGAGGAATACATAACACTACGCAAATCATATTATATCTTACCATGAGACATAGAAATGAGATGCGATATCGCGTTTTAAGAATCACAAGAACTCTATTGCTACGATACGTAGACATCAGCAAACGCTATTTCCTAGCAAGGAAGTGTCGCATTTACATTCATTTGAAGTGTAGACGAGGAATACATGACACTTCGCAAATCATATTATATCTTACCATGAAACATAGATATGAGATGCGATATCGCGTTTTAAGAAGCATTAGAATTGTATTACTACGATAGGTAGACATCTGCAAACGCTACTTCCTAGCGAGGAAGTGTCGCATTTACATTCATTTGAAGTGTAGACGAGGAATACATAACACTTCGCAAATCATATTATATCTTATCATGAAACATAGAAATAAGATGCGATATCGCGTTTTAAGAATCATAAGAACACTATTGCTACGATAGGTAGACATCTGCAAACGCTATTTCCTAGCGAGGAAGTATCGCATTCACATCCATTTGAAGTGTAGACGAGGAATACATGACACTTCGCAAATTATATTATATCTTACCATGAAACATAGAAATGAGATGCGACATCGCGTTTTAAGTATCGTAAGAATTCCATTGCTACGATGCGTAGACATCTGCAACCGCTATTTCCTTGCAAGGAAGTGTCGCATTTACATTCATTTGAATCGTAGACGAGGAATGCATAACACTTCGCAAATCATATTATATCTTACCATGAAACATAGAAATGAGATGCGATATCGCGTTTTAAGAATCATAAGAACTCTATTGCTACGATACCTAGACATCTGCAGACGCTATTTCCTAACGAGGAAGTATCGCATTCACAATCATTTGAAGTGTAGACGAGGAATACATAACACTTCGCAAATCATCTTATATCTTACCATGAAACATAGATATGAGATGCGATATCGCGTTTTAAGAAGCATTAGAATTGTATTACTACGATAGGTAGACATCTGCAAACGCTACTTCCTAGCAAGGAAGTGTCGCATTTACATTCATTTGAAATGTAGACGTGGAATACATAACACTTCGCAAATCATATTATATCTTACCATGAAACATAGAAATGAGATGCGATATCGCGTTTTAAGAATCACAAGAACTCTATTGCTACGATACGTAGACATCAGCAAACGCTATTTCCTAGCAAGGAAGTGTCGCATTTACATTCATTTGAAGTGTAGACGAGGAATACATGACACTTCGCAAATCATATTATATCTTACCATGAAACATAGATATGAGATGCGATATCGCGTTTTAAGAAGCATTAGAATTGTATTACTACGATAGGTAGACATCTGCAAACGCTACTTCCTAGCGAGGAAGTGTCGCATTTACATTCATTTGAAGTGTAGACGAGGAATACATAACACTTCGCAAATCATATTATATCTTATCATGAAACATAGAAATAAGATGCGATATCGCGTTTTAAGAATCATAAGAACACTATTGCTACGATAGGTAGACATCTGCAAACGCTATTTCCTAGCGAGGAAGTATCGCATTCACATCCATTTGAAGTGTAGACGAGGAATACATGACACTTCGCAAATTATATTATATCTTACCATGAAACATAGAAATGAGATGCGACATCGCGTTTTAAGTATCGTAAGAATTCCATTGCTACGATGCGTAGACATCTGCAACCGCTATTTCCTTGCAAGGAAGTGTCGCATTTACATTCATTTGAATCGTAGACGAGGAATGCATAACACTTCGCAAATCATATTATATCTTACCATGAAACATAGAAATGAGATGCGATATCGCGTTTTAAGAATCATAAGAACTCTATTGCTACGATACCTAGACATCTGCAGACGCTATTTCCTAACGAGGAAGTATCGCATTCACAATCATTTGAAGTGTAGACGAGGAATACATAACACTTCGCAAATCATCTTATATCTTACCATGAAACATAGATATGAGATGCGATATCGCGTTTTAAGAAGCATTAGAATTGTATTACTACGATAGGTAGACATCTGCAAACGCTACTTCCTAGCAAGGAAGTGTCGCATTTACATTCATTTGAAATGTAGACGTGGAATACATAACACTTCGCAAATCATATTATATCTTACCATGAAACATAGAAATGAGATGCGATATCGCGTTTTAAGAATCATAAGAACTCTATTGCTACGATACGTAGACATCTGCAAACGCTATTTCCTAGCGAGGAAGTGTCGCATTCACATTCATTTGAAGTGTAGACGAGGAATACATGACACTTCGCAAATCATATTATATCCTACCATGAAACATAGAAATGAGATGCGACATCGCGTTTTAAGTATCATAAGAACTCCATTGCTACGATACGTAGACATCTGCAAACGCTATTTCCTTGCAAGGAAGTGTCGCATTTACATTCATTTGAATCGTAGACGAGGAATGCATAACACTTCGCAAATCATATTATATCTTACCATGAAACATAGAAATGAGATGCGATATCGCGTTTTAAGTATCATAAGAACTCCATTGCTACGATACGTAGACATCTGCAAACGCTATTTCCTTGCAAGGAAGTGTCGCATTTACATTCATTTGAAGTGTAGACGAGGAATACATAACACTTCGCAAATCATATTATATCTTACCATGAAACATAGAAATGAGATGCGATATTGTGCTTTGAGAAGCATTAGAACTCTATCGCTACGATACCTAGACATCTGCAGACGCTATTTCCTTTCAAGGAAGTGTCGCATTCACATTCATTTGAAGTGTAGACGAGGAATACATAACACTTCGCAAATCATATTATATCTTATCATGAAACATAGAAATGAGATGCGATATCGCGTTTTAAGAATCATAAGAATTCTATTGCTACGATACGTAGACATCTGCAAACGCTATTTCCTTGCAAGGAAGTGTCGCATTTACATTCATTTGAAGTGTAGACGAGGAATACATAACACTTCGCAAATCATATTATATCTTACCACGAAACATATAAATGAGATGCGATATCGCGTTTTAAGAAGCATTAGAACTCTATTGCTATGATACCTAGACATCTGCAGACGCTATTTCCTAGCAAGGAAGAGTCGCATTTACATTCATTTGAAGTGTAGACGAGGAATACATGACACTTCGCAAATCATCTTAAATCTTACCATGAAACATATAAATGAGATGCGATATCGCGTTTTAGGAAGCACTTGAACTCTATTGCTACGATACGTAGACATCTGCAAACGCTATTTCCTAGCAAGGAAGTGTCGCATTTACATTCATTTGAAGTGTAGGCGAGGAATACATAACACTGCGCAAATCATATTATATCTTACCATGAAACATAGAAATGAGATGCGACATCGCGTTTTAAGAAGCATAAGAGCTCTATTGCTTTGATACGTAGACATCTGCAAACGCTATTTCCTAGCAAGGAAGTGTCGCATGTACATTCATTTGAATCGTAGACGAGGAATGCATAACACTTCGCAATGAATATTATATCTTACCATGAAGCATAGATGTGGGATGCAATATCTCGTTTTAAGAAGCATTTGAACTCTATTGCTATGATACCTAGACATCTGCAGACGCTATTTCCTAGCAAGGAAGTGTCGCATTTACATTCATTTGAAGTGTAGACGAGGAATACCTTACACTTCGCAAATCATATTATATCTTACCATGAAACATAGAAATGAGATGTGATATCGCGTTTTAAGAAGCATTAGAACTCTATTGCTACGATACCTAGACATCTGCAGAAGCTATTTCGTAGCAAGGAAGTGTCGCATTTACATTCATTTGAAGTGTAGACGAGGAATACATAACACTTCGCCAATTATATTATGTCTTACCATGAAACATAGAAATGAGATGCGATATCGCGTTTTAAGAAGCATTAGAACTCTATTGCTACGATAGGTAGACATCTGCAAACGCTATTTTCCTTGCAAGGAAGTGTCGCATTTACATTCATTTGAAGTGTCCACGAGGAATACATAACACTTCGCAAATCATATTATATCTTACCATGAAACATAGAAATGAGATGCGATATCGCGTTTTAAGAAGCATTAGAAATCTATTGCTACGATACGTAGATATCTGCAATCGCTATTTCCTAGCGAGGAAGTGTCGCATTTACATTCATTTGAAGTGTAGGCGAGGAATACATAACACTTCGCAAATCATATTATATCTTACCATGAAACATAGAAATGAGATGCGACATCGCGTTTTAAGAAGCATAAGAACTCTATTGCTTTGATACGTAGACATCTGCAAACGCTATTTCCTAGCAAGGAAGTGTCGCATGTACATTCGTTTGAATCGTAGACGAGGAATGCATAACACTTCGCAATGAATATTATATCTTACCATGAAACATAGAAATGAGATGCGATATCGCGTTTTAAGAAGCATTAGAACTCTATTGCTAGGATAGGTAGACATCTGCAAACGCTATTTCCTTGCAAGGAAGTGTCGTATTTACATTCATTTGAAGTGTAGACGAGGAATATATAACACTTCGCAAATCATATTATATCTTACCATGAAACATAGATATGAGATGCGATATCGCGTTTTAAGAAGCATTAGAATTGTATTACTACGATAGGTAGACATCTGCAAACGCTACTTCCTAGCGAGGAAGTGTCGCATTTACATTCATTTGAAGTGTAGACGAGGAATACATAACACTTCGCAAATCATATTATATCTTACCATGAAACATAGAAATGAGATGCGATATCGCGTTTTAAGTAGCACTAGAACTCTATCGCTACGATACCTAGACATCTGCAGACGCTATTTCCTAGCAAGGAAGTGTCGCATTTACATTCATTTGAAGTGTAGACGTGGAATACATAACACTTCGCAAATCATATTATATCTTACCATGAAACATAGAAATGAGATGCGATATCGCGTTTTAAGAAGCATTAAAAATCTATTGCTACGATACGTAGACATCTGCAAACGCTATTTGCTTGCTAGGAAGTGTCGCATTCACATTCATTTGAAGTGTAGACGAGGAATACATGACACTCCGCAAATCATATTATATCTTACCATGAAACATAGAAATGAGATGCGATATCGCGTTTTAAGAATCATAAGAACACTATTGCTACGATAGGTAGACATCTGCAAACGCTATTTCCTTGCAAGGAAGTGTCGCATTTACATTCATTTGAATCGTAGACGAGGAATGCATAACACTTCGCAAATCATATTATATCTTACCATGAAACATAGAAATGAGATGCGATATCGCGTTTTAAGTATCATAAGAACTCCATTGCTACGATACGTAGACATCTGCAAACGCTATTTCCTTGCAAGGAAGTGTCGCATTTACATTCATTTGAAGTGTAGACGAGGAATACATAACACTTCGCAAATCATATTATATCTTACCATGAAACATAGAAATGAGATGCGATATTGTGCTTTGAGAAGCATTAGAACTCTATCGCTACGATACCTAGACATCTGCAGACGCTATTTCCTTTCAAGGAAGTGTCGCATTCACATTCATTTGAAGTGTAGACGAGGAATACATAACACTTCGCAAATCATGTTATATCTTATCATGAAACATAGAAATGAGATGCGATATCGCGTTTTAAGAATCATAAGAATTCTATTGCTACGATACGTAGACATCTGCAAACGCTATTTCCTTGCAAGGAAGTGTCGCATTTACATTCATTTGAAGTGTAGACGAGGAATACATAACACTTCGCAAATCATATTATATCTTACCACGAAACATATAAATGAGATGCGATATCGCGTTTTAAGAAGCATTAGAACTCTATTGCTATGATACCTAGACATCTGCAGACGCTATTTCCTAGCAAGGAAGAGTCGCATTTACATTCATTTGAAGTGTAGACGAGGAATACATGACACTTCGCAAATCATCTTAAATCTTACCATGAAACATATAAATGAGATGCGATATCGCGTTTTAAGAAGCACTTGAACTCTATTGCTACGATACGTAGACATCTGCAAACGCTATTTCCTAGCAAGGAAGTGTCGCATTTACATTCATTTGAAGTGTAGGCGAGGAATACATAACACTGCGCAAATCATATTATATCTTACCATGAAACATAGAAATGAGATGCGACATCGCGTTTTAAGAAGCATAAGAGCTCTATTGCTTTGATACGTAGACATCTGCAAACGCTATTTCCTAGCAAGGAAGTGTCGCATGTACATTCATTTGAATCGTAGACGAGGAATGCATAACACTTCGCAATGAATATTATATCTTACCATGAAGCATAGATATGGGATGCAATATCTCGTTTTAAGAAGCATTTGAACTCTATTGCTATGATACCTAGACATCTGCAGACGCTATTTCCTAGCAAGGAAGTGTCGCATTTACATTCATTTGAAGTGTAGACGAGGAATACCTTACACTTCGCAAATCATATTATATCTTACCATGAAACATAGAAATGAGATGTGATATCGCGTTTTAAGAAGCATTAGAACTCTATTGCTACGATACCTAGACATCTGCAGAAGCTATTTCCTAGCAAGGAAGTGTCGCATTTACATTCATTTGAAGTGTAGACGAGGAATACATAACACTTCGCCAATTATATTATGTCTTACCATGAAACATAGAAATGAGATGCGATATCGCGTTTTAAGAAGCATTAGAACTCTATTGCTACGATAGGTAGACATCTGCAAACGCTATTTTCCTTGCAAGGAAGTGTCGCATTTACATTCATTTGAAGTGTCCACGAGGAATACATAACACTTCGCAAATCATATTATATCTTACCATGAAACATAGAAATGAGATGCGATATCGCGTTTTAAGAAGCATTAGAAATCTATTGCTACGATACGTAGATATCTGCAATCGCTATTTCCTAGCGAGGAAGTGTCGCATTTACATTCATTTGAAGTGTAGGCGAGGAATACATAACACTTCGCAAATCATATTATATCTTACCATGAAACATAGAAATGAGATGCGACATCGCGTTTTAAGAAGCATAAGAACTCTATTGCTTTGATACGTAGACATCTGCAAACGCTATTTCCTAGCAAGGAAGTGTCGCATGTACATTCGTTTGAATCGTAGACGAGGAATGCATAACACTTCGCAATGAATATTATATCTTACCATGAAACATAGAAATGAGATGCGATATCGCGTTTTAAGAAGCATTAGAACTCTATTGCTAGGATAGGTAGACATCTGCAAACGCTATTTCCTTGCAAGGAAGTGTCGTATTTACATTCATTTGAAGTGTAGACGAGGAATATATAACACTTCGCAAATCATATTATATCTTACCATGAAACATAGATATGAGATGCGATATCGCGTTTTAAGAAGCATTAGAATTGTATTACTACGATAGGTAGACATCTGCAAACGCTACTTCCTAGCGAGGAAGTGTCGCATTTACATTCATTTGAAGTGTAGACGAGGAATACATAACACTTCGCAAATCATATTATATCTTACCATGAAACATAGAAATGAGATGCGATATCGCGTTTTAAGTAGCATTAGAACTCTATCGCTACGATACCTAGACATCCGCAGACGCTATTTCCTAGCAAGGAAGTGTCGCATTTACATTCATTTGAAGTGTAGACGTGGAATACATAACACTTCGCAAATCATATTATATCTTACCATGAAACATAGAAATGAGATGCGATATCGCGTTTTAAGAAGCATTAAAAATCTATTGCTACGATACGTAGACATCTGCAAACGCTATTTGCTTGCTAGGAAGTGTCGCATTCACATTCATTTGAAGTGTAGACGAGGAATACATGACACTCCGCAAATCATATTATATCTTACCATGAAACATATAAATGAGATGCGATATCGCGTTTTAAGAAGCATTAGAACTCTATTGCTACGATACGTAGAAATCTGCAAACGCTATTTCCTTGCAAGAAAGTGTCGCATTTACATACTTCTGAAGTGAATACGAGGTATACATAACACTTTACAATGAATATTATATCTTATCATGAAACATAGAAATGAGATGCGATATCGCGTTTTAAGAATCATAAGAATTCTATTGCTACGATACGTAGACATCTGCAAACGCTATTTCCTTGCAAGGAAGTGTCGCATTTACATTCATTTGAAGTGTAGACGAGGAATACATAACACTTCGCAAATCATATTATATCTTACCACGAAACATATAAATGAGATGCGATATCGCGTTTTAAGAAGCATTAGAACTCTATTGCTATGATACCTAGACATCTGCAGACGCTATTTCCTAGCAAGGAAGAGTCGCATTTACATTCATTTGAAGTGTAGACGAGGAATACATGACACTTCGCAAATCATCTTAAATCTTACCATGAAACATATAAATGAGATGCGATATCGCGTTTTAAGAAGCACTTGAACTCTATTGCTACGATACGTAGACATCTGCAAACGCTATTTCCTAGCAAGGAAGTGTCGCATTTACATTCATTTGAAGTGTAGGCGAGGAATACATAACACTGCGCAAATCATATTATATCTTACCATGAAACATAGAAATGAGATGCGATATTGTGTTTTGAGAAGCATTAGAACTCTATCGCTACGATACCTAGACATCTGCAGACGCTATTTCCTTTCAAGGAAGTGTCGCATTCACATTCATTTGAAGTGTAGACGAGGAATACATAACACTTCGCAAATCATATTATATCTTACCATGAAACATAGAAATGAGATGCGATATCGCGTTTTAAGAAGCATTAGAACTCTATTGCTACGATAGGTAGACATCTGCAAACGCTATTTCCTTGCAAGGAAGTGTCGCATTTACATTCATTTGAAGTGTAGACGAGGAATACATAACACTACGCAAATCATATTATATCTTACCATGAAACATAGAAATGAGATGCGATATCGCGTTTTAAGAATCACAAGAACTCTATTGCTACGATACGTAGACATCAGCAAACGCTATTTCCTAGCAAGGAAGTGTCGCATTTACATTCATTTGAAGTGTAGACGAGGAATACATGACACTTCGCAAATCATATTATATCTTACCATGAAACATAGAAATGAGATGCGATATCCCGTTTTAAGAAGCATTTGAACTCTATTGCTACGATACGTAGACGTCTGCAAACCCTATTTCTTTGCAAGGAAGTGTCGCATTTACATCCATTTGAAGTGTAGACGAGGAATGCATAACACTTCGCAATGAATATTATATCTTAACATGAAACATAGATATGAGATTCTATATCTCGTTTTAAGAAGCATTTGAACTCTATTGCTATGGTACCTAGACATCTGCAGACGCTATTTCCTAGCAAGGAAGTGTCGCATTTACATTCATTTGAAGTGTAGACGAGGAATACATTACACTTCGCAAATCATATTATATCTTACCATGAAACATAGAAATGAGATGCGATATCGCGTTTTAAGAAGCACTAGAAATCTATTGCTACGATACGTAGACATCTGCAAACGCTATTTCCTAGCGAGGAAGTGTCGTATTCACATTCATTTGAGTTGTGGACGAGGAATACATAACACACTGCAAATCATATTATATCTTACCATGAAACATAGAAATGAGATGTGATATCGCGTTTTAAGAAGCATTAGAACTCTATTGCTACGATACCTAGACATCTGCAGAAGCTATTTCCTAGCAAGGAAGTGTCGCATTTACATTCATTTGAAGTGTAGACGAGGAATACATAACACTTCGCCAATTATATTATGTCTTACCATGAAACATAGAAATGAGATGCGATATCGCGTTTTAAGAAGCATTAGAACTCTATTGCTACGATAGGTAGACATCTGCAAACGCTATTTTCCTTGCAAGGAAGTGTCGCATTTACATTCATTTGAAGTGTCCACGAGGAATACATAACACTTCGCAAATCATATTATATCTTACCATGAAACATAGAAATGAGATGCGATATCGCGTTTTAAGAAGCATTAGAAATCTATTGCTACGATACCTAGACATCTGCAGACGCTATTTCCTAGCAAGGAAGTGTCGCATTTACATTCATTTGAAGTGTAGACGAGGAATACATAACACTTCGCAAATCATATTATATCTTACCATGAAACATAGAAATGAGATGCGACATCGCGTTTTAAGAAGCATAAGAACTCTATTGCTTTGATACGTAGACATCTGCAAACGCTATTTCCTAGCAAGGAAGTGTCGCATGTACATTCGTTTGAATCGTAGACGAGGAATGCATAACACTTCGCAATGAATATTATATCTTACCATGAAACATAGAAATGAGATGCGATATCGCGTTTTAAGAAGCATTAGAACTCTATTGCTAGGATAGGTAGACATCTGCAAACGCTATTTCCTTGCAAGGAAGTGTCGTATTTACATTCATTTGAAGTGTAGACGAGGAATATATAACACTTCGCAAATCATATTATATCTTACCATGAAACATAGATATGAGATGCGATATCGCGTTTTAAGAAGCACTTGAACTCTATTGCTACGATACGTAGATATCTGCAATCGCTAATTCCTAGCGAGGAAGTGTCGCATTTACATTCATTTGAAGTGTAGGCGAGGAATACATAACACTTCGCAAATCATATTATATCTTACCATGAAACATAGAAATGAGATGCGACATCGCGTTTTAAGAAGCATAAGAACTCTATTGCTTTGATACGTAGACATCTGCAAACGCTATTTCCTAGCAAGGAAGTGTCGCATGTACATTCATTTGAGTCGTATACGAGGAATGCATAACACTTCGCAATGAATATTATATCTTACCATGAAACATAGATATGGGATGCAATATCTCGTTTTAAGAAGCATTTGAACTCTATTGCTATGATACCTAGACATCTGCAGACGCTATTTCCTAGCAAGGAAGTGTCGCATTTACATTCATTTGAAGTGTAGACGAGGAATACATAACACTTCGCAAATCATATTATATCTTACCATGAAACATAGATATGAGATGCGATATCGCGTTTTGAGAAGCATTAGAATTGTATTACTACGATAGGTAGACATCTGCAAACGCTACTTCCTAGCGAGGAAGTGTCGCATTTACATTCATTTGAAGTGTAGACGAGGAATACATAACACTTCGCAAATCATATTATATCTTACCATGAAACATAGAAATGAGATGCGATATCGCGTTTTAAGTAGCATTAGAACTCTATCGCTACGATACCTAGACATCTGCAGACGCTATTTCCTAGCAAGGAAGTGTCGCATTTACATTCATTTGAAGTGTAGACGTGGAATACATAACACTTCGCAAATCATATTATATCTTACCATGAAACATAGAAATGAGATGCGAAATCGCGTTTTAAGAAGCATTAAAAATCTATTGCTACGATACGTAGACATCTGCAAACGCTATTTGCTTGCTAGGAAGTGTCGCATTCACATTCATTTGAAGTGTAGACGAGGAATACATGACACTCCGCAAATCATATTATATCTTACCATGAAACATAGAAATGAGATGCGACATCGCGTTTTAAGTATCATAAGAACTCCATTGCTACGATACGTAGACATCTGCAAACGCTATTTCCTTGCAAGGAAGTGTCGCTTTTACATTCATTTGTATCGTAGACGAGGAATGCATAACACTTCGCAAATCATATTATATCTTACCATGAATCATAGAAATGAGATGCGATATCGCGTTTTAAGAATCATAAGAACACTATTGCTACGATAGGTAGACATCTGCAAACGCTATTTCCTTGCAAGGAAGTGCCGCATTTACATTCATTTGAAACGTATACGAGGAATGAATAACACTTCGCAATGAATATTATATCTTATCAAGAAACATAGATATGAGATGCTATATCTCGTTTTAAGGAGCATTTGAACTCTATTGCTACGATACCTAGACATCTGCAGATGCTATTTCCTAGCAAGGAAGTGTCGCATTTGCATTCATTTGAAGTGTAGACGAGGAATGCATGACACTTCACAAATCACATTATATCTTACCATGAAACATAGAAATGAGATGCGACATCGCGTTTTAAGAATCATAAGAACACTATTGCTACGATAGGTAGACATCTGCAGACGCTATTTCCTTTCAAGGAAGTGTCGCATTTACATTCATTTGAAGTGTAGACGAGGAGTAGATAACACTTCGCAAATCATATTATATCTTACATGAAACATAGAAATGAGATGCGATATCGCGTTTTAAGAATCATAATATCTCTATTGCTACGATACGTAGACATCTGCAAACGCTATTTCCTTGTAAGGAAGTGTCGCATTTACATTCATTTGAAGTGTAGACGAGGAATACATAACACTTCGCAAATCATATTATATCTTACCATGAAACATAGAAATGAGATGCGATATTGTGTTTTGAGAAGCATTAGAACTCTATCGCTACGATACATAGACATCTGCAGACGCTATTTCCTTTCAAGGAAGTGTCGCATTCACATTCATTTGAAGTGTAGACGAGGAATACATAACACTTCGCAAATCATATTATATCTTACCATGAAACATAGAAATGAGATGCGATATCGCGTTTTAAGAAGCATTAGAACTCTATTGCTACGATAGGTAGACATCTGCAAACGCTACTTCCTTGCAAGGAAGTGTCGCATTTACATTCATTTGAAGTGTAGACGAGGAATACATAACACTACGCAAATCATATTATATCTTACCATGAGACATAGAAATGAGATGCGATATCGCGTTTTAAGAATCACAAGAACTCTATTGCTACGATACGTAGACATCAGCAAACGCTATTTCCTAGCAAGGAAGTGTCGCATTTACATTCATTTGAAGTGTAGACGAGGAATACATGACACTTCGCAAATCATATTATATCTTACCATGAAACATAGATATGAGATGCGATATCGCGTTTTAAGAAGCATTAGAATTGTATTACTACGATAGGTAGACATCTGCAAACGCTACTTCCTAGCGAGGAAGTGTCGCATTTACATTCATTTGAAGTGTAGACGAGGAATACATAACACTTCGCAAATCATATTATATCTTATCATGAAACATAGAAATAAGATGCGATATCGCGTTTTAAGAATCATAAGAACACTATTGCTACGATAGGTAGACATCTGCAAACGCTATTTCCTAGCGAGGAAGTATCGCATTCACATCCATTTGAAGTGTAGACGAGGAATACATGACACTTCGCAAATTATATTATATCTTACCATGAAACATAGAAATGAGATGCGACATCGCGTTTTAAGTATCGTAAGAATTCCATTGCTACGATGCGTAGACATCTGCAACCGCTATTTCCTTGCAAGGAAGTGTCGCATTTACATTCATTTGAATCGTAGACGAGGAATGCATAACACTTCGCAAATCATATTATATCTTACCATGAAACATAGAAATGAGATGCGATATCGCGTTTTAAGAATCATAAGAACTCTATTGCTACGATACCTAGACATCTGCAGACGCTATTTCCTAACGAGGAAGTATCGCATTCACAATCATTTGAAGTGTAGACGAGGAATACATAACACTTCGCAAATCATCTTATATCTTACCATGAAACATAGATATGAGATGCGATATCGCGTTTTAAGAAGCATTAGAATTGTATTACTACGATAGGTAGACATCTGCAAACGCTACTTCCTAGCAAGGAAGTGTCGCATTTACATTCATTTGAAATGTAGACGTGGAATACATAACACTTCGCAAATCATATTATATCTTACCATGAAACATAGAAATGAGATGCGATATCGCGTTTTAAGAATCACAAGAACTCTATTGCTACGATACGTAGACATCAGCAAACGCTATTTCCTAGCAAGGAAGTGTCGCATTTACATTCATTTGAAGTGTAGACGAGGAATACATGACACTTCGCAAATCATATTATATCTTACCATGAAACATAGATATGAGATGCGATATCGCGTTTTAAGAAGCATTAGAATTGTATTACTACGATAGGTAGACATCTGCAAACGCTACTTCCTAGCGAGGAAGTGTCGCATTTACATTCATTTGAAGTGTAGACGAGGAATACATAACACTTCGCAAATCATATTATATCTTATCATGAAACATAGAAATAAGATGCGATATCGCGTTTTAAGAATCATAAGAACACTATTGCTACGATAGGTAGACATCTGCAAACGCTATTTCCTAGCGAGGAAGTATCGCATTCACATCCATTTGAAGTGTAGACGAGGAATACATGACACTTCGCAAATTATATTATATCTTACCATGAAACATAGAAATGAGATGCGACATCGCGTTTTAAGTATCGTAAGAATTCCATTGCTACGATGCGTAGACATCTGCAACCGCTATTTCCTTGCAAGGAAGTGTCGCATTTACATTCATTTGAATCGTAGACGAGGAATGCATAACACTTCGCAAATCATATTATATCTTACCATGAAACATAGAAATGAGATGCGATATCGCGTTTTAAGAATCATAAGAACTCTATTGCTACGATACCTAGACATCTGCAGACGCTATTTCCTAACGAGGAAGTATCGCATTCACAATCATTTGAAGTGTAGACGAGGAATACATAACACTTCGCAAATCATCTTATATCTTACCATGAAACATAGATATGAGATGCGATATCGCGTTTTAAGAAGCATTAGAATTGTATTACTACGATAGGTAGACATCTGCAAACGCTACTTCCTAGCAAGGAAGTGTCGCATTTACATTCATTTGAAATGTAGACGTGGAATACATAACACTTCGCAAATCATATTATATCTTACCATGAAACATAGAAATGAGATGCGATATCGCGTTTTAAGAATCATAAGAACTCTATTGCTACGATACGTAGACATCTGCAAACGCTATTTCCTAGCGAGGAAGTGTCGCATTCACATTCATTTGAAGTGTAGACGAGGAATACATGACACTTCGCAAATCATATTATATCCTACCATGAAACATAGAAATGAGATGCGACATCGCGTTTTAAGTATCATAAGAACTCCATTGCTACGATACGTAGACATCTGCAAACGCTATTTCCTTGCAAGGAAGTGTCGCATTTACATTCATTTGAATCGTAGACGAGGAATGCATAACACTTCGCAAATCATATTATATCTTACCATGAAACATAGAAATGAGATGCGATATCGCGTTTTAAGTATCATAAGAACTCCATTGCTACGATACGTAGACATCTGCAAACGCTATTTCCTTGCAAGGAAGTGTCGCATTTACATTCATTTGAAGTGTAGACGAGGAATACATAACACTTCGCAAATCATATTATATCTTACCATGAAACATAGAAATGAGATGCGATATTGTGCTTTGAGAAGCATTAGAACTCTATCGCTACGATACCTAGACATCTGCAGACGCTATTTCCTTTCAAGGAAGTGTCGCATTCACATTCATTTGAAGTGTAGACGAGGAATACATAACACTTCGCAAATCATATTATATCTTATCATGAAACATAGAAATGAGATGCGATATCGCGTTTTAAGAATCATAAGAATTCTATTGCTACGATACGTAGACATCTGCAAACGCTATTTCCTTGCAAGGAAGTGTCGCATTTACATTCATTTGAAGTGTAGACGAGGAATACATAACACTTCGCAAATCATATTATATCTTACCACGAAACATATAAATGAGATGCGATATCGCGTTTTAAGAAGCATTAGAACTCTATTGCTATGATACCTAGACATCTGCAGACGCTATTTCCTAGCAAGGAAGAGTCGCATTTACATTCATTTGAAGTGTAGACGAGGAATACATGACACTTCGCAAATCATCTTAAATCTTACCATGAAACATATAAATGAGATGCGATATCGCGTTTTAAGAAGCACTTGAACTCTATTGCTACGATACGTAGACATCTGCAAACGCTATTTCCTAGCAAGGAAGTGTCGCATTTACATTCATTTGAAGTGTAGGCGAGGAATACATAACACTGCGCAAATCATATTATATCTTACCATGAAACATAGAAATGAGATGCGACATCGCGTTTTAAGAAGCATAAGAGCTCTATTGCTTTGATACGTAGACATCTGCAAACGCTATTTCCTAGCAAGGAAGTGTCGCATGTACATTCATTTGAATCGTAGACGAGGAATGCATAACACTTCGCAATGAATATTATATCTTACCATGAAGCATAGATGTGGGATGCAATATCTCGTTTTAAGAAGCATTTGAACTCTATTGCTATGATACCTAGACATCTGCAGACGCTATTTCCTAGCAAGGAAGTGTCGCATTTACATTCATTTGAAGTGTAGACGAGGAATACCTTACACTTCGCAAATCATATTATATCTTACCATGAAACATAGAAATGAGATGTGATATCGCGTTTTAAGAAGCATTAGAACTCTATTGCTACGATACCTAGACATCTGCAGAAGCTATTTCGTAGCAAGGAAGTGTCGCATTTACATTCATTTGAAGTGTAGACGAGGAATACATAACACTTCGCCAATTATATTATGTCTTACCATGAAACATAGAAATGAGATGCGATATCGCGTTTTAAGAAGCATTAGAACTCTATTGCTACGATAGGTAGACATCTGCAAACGCTATTTTCCTTGCAAGGAAGTGTCGCATTTACATTCATTTGAAGTGTCCACGAGGAATACATAACACTTCGCAAATCATATTATATCTTACCATGAAACATAGAAATGAGATGCGATATCGCGTTTTAAGAAGCATTAGAAATCTATTGCTACGATACGTAGATATCTGCAATCGCTATTTCCTAGCGAGGAAGTGTCGCATTTACATTCATTTGAAGTGTAGGCGAGGAATACATAACACTTCGCAAATCATATTATATCTTACCATGAAACATAGAAATGAGATGCGACATCGCGTTTTAAGAAGCATAAGAACTCTATTGCTTTGATACGTAGACATCTGCAAACGCTATTTCCTAGCAAGGAAGTGTCGCATGTACATTCGTTTGAATCGTAGACGAGGAATGCATAACACTTCGCAATGAATATTATATCTTACCATGAAACATAGAAATGAGATGCGATATCGCGTTTTAAGAAGCATTAGAACTCTATTGCTAGGATAGGTAGACATCTGCAAACGCTATTTCCTTGCAAGGAAGTGTCGTATTTACATTCATTTGAAGTGTAGACGAGGAATATATAACACTTCGCAAATCATATTATATCTTACCATGAAACATAGATATGAGATGCGATATCGCGTTTTAAGAAGCATTAGAATTGTATTACTACGATAGGTAGACATCTGCAAACGCTACTTCCTAGCGAGGAAGTGTCGCATTTACATTCATTTGAAGTGTAGACGAGGAATACATAGCACTTCGCAAATCATATTATATCTTACCATGAAACATAGAAATGAGATGCGATATCGCGTTTTAAGTAGCACTAGAACTCTATCGCTACGATACCTAGACATCTGCAGACGCTATTTCCTAGCAAGGAAGTGTCGCATTTACATTCATTTGAAGTGTAGACGTGGAATACATAACACTTCGCAAATCATATTATATCTTACCATGAAACATAGAAATGAGATGCGATATCGCGTTTTAAGAAGCATTAAAAATCTATTGCTACGATACGTAGACATCTGCAAACGCTATTTGCTTGCTAGGAAGTGTCGCATTCACATTCATTTGAAGTGTAGACGAGGAATACATGACACTCCGCAAATCATATTATATCTTACCATGAAACATAGAAATGAGATGCGATATCGCGTTTTAAGAATCATAAGAACACTATTGCTACGATAGGTAGACATCTGCAAACGCTACTTCCTAGCGAGGAAGTGTCGCATTTACATTCATTTGAAGTGTAGACGAGGAATACATAACACTTCGCAAATCATATTATATCTTACCATGAAACATAGAAATGAGATGCGATATCGCGTTTTAAGTAGCATTAGAACTCTATCGCTACGATACCTAGACATCTGCAGACGCTATTTCCTAGCAAGGAAGTGTCGCATTTACATTCATTTGAAGTGTAGACGTGGAATACATAACACTTCGCAAATCATATTATATCTTACCATGAAACATAGAAATGAGATGCGAAATCGCGTTTTAAGAAGCATTAAAAATCTATTGCTACGATACGTAGACATCTGCAAACGCTATTTGCTTGCTAGGAAGTGTCGCATTCACATTCATTTGAAGTGTAGACGAGGAATACATGACACTCTGCAAATCATATTATATCTTACCATGAAACATAGAAATGAGATGCGACATCGCGTTTTAAGTATCATAAGAACTCCATTGCTACGATACGTAGACATCTGCAAACGCTATTTCCTTGCAAGGAAGTGTCGCATTTACATTCATTTGTATCGTAGACGAGGAATGCATAACACTTCGCAAATCATATTATATCTTACCATGAATCATAGAAATGAGATGCGATATCGCGTTTTAAGAATCATAAGAACACTATTGCTACGATAGGTAGACATCTGCAAACGCTATTTCCTTGCAAGGAAGTGCCGCATTTACATTCATTTGAAACGTATACGAGGAATGAATAACACTTCGCAATGAATATTATATCTTATCAAGAAACATAGATATGAGATGCTATATCTCGTTTTAAGGAGCATTTGAACTCTATTGCTACGATACCTAGACATCTGCAGATGCTATTTCCTAGCAAGGAAGTGTCGCATTTGCATTCATTTGAAGTGTAGACGAGGAATGCATGACACTTCACAAATCACATTATATCTTACCATGAAACATAGAAATGAGATGCGACATCGCGTTTTAAGAATCATAAGAACACTATTGCTACGATAGGTAGACATCTGCAGACGCTATTTCCTTTCAAGGAAGTGTCGCATTTACATTCATTTGAAGTGTAGACGAGGAGTAGATAACACTTCGCAAATCATATTATATCTTACATGAAACATAGAAATGAGATGCGATATCGCGTTTTAAGAATCATAAGATCTCTATTGCTACGATACGTAGACATCTGCAAACGCTATTTCCTTGTAAGGAAGTGTCGCATTTACATTCATTTGAAGTGTAGACGAGGAATACATAACACTTCGCAAATCATATTATATCTTACCATGAAACATAGAAATGAGATGCGATATTGTGTTTTGAGAAGCATTAGAACTCTATCGCTACGATACATAGACATCTGCAGACGCTATTTCCTTTCAAGGAAGTGTCGCATTCACATTCATTTGAAGTGTAGACGAGGAATACATAACACTTCGCAAATCATATTATATCTTACCATGAAACATAGAAATGAGATGCGATATCGCGTTTTAAGAAGCATTAGAACTCTATTGCTACGATAGGTAGACATCTGCAAACGCTACTTCCTTGCAAGGAAGTGTCGCATTTACATTCATTTGAAGTGTAGACGAGGAATACATAACACTACGCAAATCATATTATATCTTACCATGAGACATAGAAATGAGATGCGATATCGCGTTTTAAGAATCACAAGAACTCTATTGCTACGATACGTAGACATCAGCAAACGCTATTTCCTAGCAAGGAAGTGTCGCATTTACATTCATTTGAAGTGTAGACGAGGAATACATGACACTTCGCAAATCATATTATATCTTACCATGAAACATAGATATGAGATGCGATATCGCGTTTTAAGAAGCATTAGAATTGTATTACTACGATAGGTAGACATCTGCAAACGCTACTTCCTAGCGAGGAAGTGTCGCATTTACATTCATTTGAAGTGTAGACGAGGAATACATAACACTTCGCAAATCATATTATATCTTATCATGAAACATAGAAATAAGATGCGATATCGCGTTTTAAGAATCATAAGAACACTATTGCTACGATAGGTAGACATCTGCAAACGCTATTTCCTAGCGAGGAAGTATCGCATTCACATCCATTTGAAGTGTAGACGAGGAATACATGACACTTCGCAAATTATATTATATCTTACCATGAAACATAGAAATGAGATGCGACATCGCGTTTTAAGTATCGTAAGAATTCCATTGCTACGATGCGTAGACATCTGCAACCGCTATTTCCTTGCAAGGAAGTGTCGCATTTACATTCATTTGAATCGTAGACGAGGAATGCATAACACTTCGCAAATCATATTATATCTTACCATGAAACATAGAAATGAGATGCGATATCGCGTTTTAAGAATCATAAGAACTCTATTGCTACGATACCTAGACATCTGCAGACGCTATTTCCTAACGAGGAAGTATCGCATTCACAATCATTTGAAGTGTAGACGAGGAATACATAACACTTCGCAAATCATCTTATATCTTACCATGAAACATAGATATGAGATGCGATATCGCGTTTTAAGAAGCATTAGAATTGTATTACTACGATAGGTAGACATCTGCAAACGCTACTTCCTAGCAAGGAAGTGTCGCATTTACATTCATTTGAAATGTAGACGTGGAATACATAACACTTCGCAAATCATATTATATCCTACCATGAAACATAGAAATGAGATGCGACATCGCGTTTTAAGTATCATAAGAACTCCATTGCTACGATACGTAGACATCTGCAAACGCTATTTCCTTGCAAGGAAGTGTCGCATTTACATTCATTTGAATCGTAGACGAGGAATGCATAACACTTCGCAAATCATATTATATCTTACCATGAAACATAGAAATGAGATGCGATATTGTGCTTTGAGAAGCATTAGAACTCTATCGCTACGATACCTAGACATCTGCAGACGCTATTTCCTTTCAAGGAAGTGTCGCATTCACATTCATTTGAAGTGTAGACGAGGAATACATAACACTTCGCAAATCATATTATATCTTATCATGAAACATAGAAATGAGATGCGATATCGCGTTTTAAGAATCATAAGAATTCTATTGCTACGATACGTAGACATCTGCAAACGCTATTTCCTTGCAAGGAAGTGTCGCATTTACATTCATTTGAAGTGTAGACGAGGAATACATAACACTTCGCAAATCATATTATATCTTACCACGAAACATATAAATGAGATGCGATATCGCGTTTTAAGAAGCATTAGAACTCTATTGCTATGATACCTAGACATCTGCAGACGCTATTTCCTAGCAAGGAAGAGTCGCATTTACATTCATTTGAAGTGTAGACGAGGAATACATGACACTTCGCAAATCATCTTAAATCTTACCATGAAACATATAAATGAGATGCGATATCGCGTTTTAAGAAGCACTTGAACTCTATTGCTACGATACGTAGACATCTGCAAACGCTATTTCCTAGCAAGGAAGTGTCGCATTTACATTCATTTGAAGTGTAGGCGAGGAATACATAACACTGCGCAAATCATATTATATCTTACCATGAAACATAGAAATGAGATGCGACATCGCGTTTTAAGAAGCATAAGAGCTCTATTGCTTTGATACGTAGACATCTGCAAACGCTATTTCCTAGCAAGGAAGTGTCGCATGTACATTCATTTGAATCGTAGACGAGGAATGCATAACACTTCGCAATGAATATTATATCTTACCATGAAGCATAGATATGGGATGCAATATCTCGTTTTAAGAAGCATTTGAACTCTATTGCTATGATACCTAGACATCTGCAGACGCTATTTCCTAGCAAGGAAGTGTCGCATTTACATTCATTTGAAGTGTAGACGAGGAATACCTTACACTTCGCAAATCATATTATATCTTACCATGAAACATAGAAATGAGATGTGATATCGCGTTTTAAGAAGCATTAGAACTCTATTGCTACGATACCTAGACATCTGCAGAAGCTATTTCGTAGCAAGGAAGTGTCGCATTTACATTCATTTGAAGTGTAGACGAGGAATACATAACACTTCGCCAATTATATTATGTCTTACCATGAAACATAGAAATGAGATGCGATATCGCGTTTTAAGAAGCATTAGAACTCTATTGCTACGATAGGTAGACATCTGCAAACGCTATTTTCCTTGCAAGGAAGTGTCGCATTTACATTCATTTGAAGTGTCCACGAGGAATACATAACACTTCGCAAATCATATTATATCTTACCATGAAACATAGAAATGAGATGCGATATCGCGTTTTAAGAAGCATTAGAAATCTATTGCTACGATACGTAGATATCTGCAATCGCTATTTCCTAGCGAGGAAGTGTCGCATTTACATTCATTTGAAGTGTAGGCGAGGAATACATAACACTTCGCAAATCATATTATATCTTACCATGAAACATAGAAATGAGATGCGACATCGCGTTTTAAGAAGCATAAGAACTCTATTGCTTTGATACGTAGACATCTGCAAACGCTATTTCCTAGCAAGGAAGTGTCGCATGTACATTCGTTTGAATCGTAGACGAGGAATGCATAACACTTCGCAATGAATATTATATCTTACCATGAAACATAGAAATGAGATGCGATATCGCGTTTTAAGAAGCATTAGAACTCTATTGCTAGGATAGGTAGACATCTGCAAACGCTATTTCCTTGCAAGGAAGTGTCGTATTTACATTCATTTGAAGTGTAGACGAGGAATATATAACACTTCGCAAATCATATTATATCTTACCATGAAACATAGATATGAGATGCGATATCGCGTTTTAAGAAGCATTAGAATTGTATTACTACGATAGGTAGACATCTGCAAACGCTACTTCCTAGCGAGGAAGTGTCGCATTTACATTCATTTGAAGTGTAGACGAGGAATACATAACACTTCGCAAATCATATTATATCTTACCATGAAACATAGAAATGAGATGCGATATCGCGTTTTAAGTAGCACTAGAACTCTATCGCTACGATACCTAGACATCTGCAGACGCTATTTCCTAGCAAGGAAGTGTCGCATTTACATTCATTTGAAGTGTAGACGTGGAATACATAACACTTCGCAAATCATATTATATCTTACCATGAAACATAGAAATGAGATGCGATATCGCGTTTTAAGAAGCATTAAAAATCTATTGCTACGATACGTAGACATCTGCAAACGCTATTTGCTTGCTAGGAAGTGTCGCATTCACATTCATTTGAAGTGTAGACGAGGAATACATGACACTCCGCAAATCATATTATATCTTACCATGAAACATAGAAATGAGATGCGATATCGCGTTTTAAGAATCATAAGAACACTATTGCTACGATAGGTAGACATCTGCAAACGCTATTTCCTTGCAAGGAAGTGCCGCATTTACATTCATTTGAAACGTATACGAGGAATGAATAACACTTCGCAATGAATATTATATCTTATCAAGAAACATAGATATGAGATGCTATATCTCGTTTTAAGGAGCATTTGAACTCTATTGCTACGATACCTAGACATCTGCAGATGCTATTTCCTAGCAAGGAAGTGTCGCATTTGCATTCATTTGAAGTGTAGACGAGGAATGCATGACACTTCACAAATCACATTATATCTTACCATGAAACATAGAAATGAGATGCGACATCGCGTTTTAAGAATCATAAGAACACTATTGCTACGATAGGTAGACATCTGCAGACGCTATTTCCTTTCAAGGAAGTGTCGCATTTACATTCATTTGAAGTGTAGACGAGGAGTAGATAACACTTCGCAAATCATATTATATCTTACATGAAACATAGAAATGAGATGCGATATCGCGTTTTAAGAATCATAAGAACTCTATTGCTACGATACGTAGACATCTGCAAACGCTATTTCCTTGCAAGGAAGTGTCGCATTTACATTCATTTGAAGTGTAGACGAGGAATACATAACACTTCGCAAATCATATTATATCTTACCATGAAACATAGAAATGAGATGCGATATTGTGTTTTGAGAAGCATTAGAACTCTATCGCTACGATACCTAGACATCTGCAGACGCTATTTCCTTTCAAGGAAGTGTCGCATTCACATTCATTTGAAGTGTAGACGAGGAATACATAACACTTCGCAAATCATATTATATCTTACCATGAAACATAGAAATGAGATGCGATATCGCGTTTTAAGAAGCATTAGAACTCTATTGCTACGATAGGTAGACATCTGCAAACGCTATTTCCTTGCAAGGAAGTGTCGCATTTACATTCATTTGAAGTGTAGACGAGGAATACATAACACTACGCAAATCATATTATATCTTACCATGAAACATAGAAATGAGATGCGATATCGCGTTTTAAGAATCACAAGAACTCTATTGCTACGATACGTAGACATCAGCAAACGCTATTTCCTAGCAAGGAAGTGTCGCATTTACATTCATTTGAAGTGTAGACGAGGAATACATGACACTTCGCAAATCATATTATATCTTACCATGAAACATAGAAATGAGATGCGATATCCCGTTTTAAGAAGCATTTGAACTCTATTGCTACGATACGTAGACGTCTGCAAACCCTATTTCTTTGCAAGGAAGTGTCGCATTTACATCCATTTGAAGTGTAGACGAGGAATGCATAACACTTCGCAATGAATATTATATCTTAACATGAAACATAGATATGAGATTCTATATCTCGTTTTAAGAAGCATTTGAACTCTATTGCTATGGTACCTAGACATCTGCAGACGCTATTTCCTAGCAAGGAAGTGTCGCATTTACATTCATTTGAAGTGTAGACGAGGAATACATTACACTTCGCAAATCATATTATATCTTACCATGAAACATAGAAATGAGATGCGATATCGCGTTTTAAGAAGCACTAGAAATCTATTGCTACGATACGTAGACATCTGCAAACGCTATTTCCTAGCGAGGAAGTGTCGTATTCACATTCATTTGAGTTGTGGACGAGGAATACATAACACACTGCAAATCATATTATATCTTACCATGAAACATAGAAATGAGATGTGATATCGCGTTTTAAGAAGCATTAGAACTCTATTGCTACGATACCTAGACATCTGCAGAAGCTATTTCCTAGCAAGGAAGTGTCGCATTTACATTCATTTGAAGTGTAGACGAGGAATACATGACACTTCGCAAATCATATTAAATCTTACCATGAAACATATAAATGAGATGCGATATCGCGTTTTAAGAAGCATTAGAACTCTATTGCTACGATACGTAGACATCTGCAAACGCTATTTCCTTGCAAGAAAGTGTCGCATTTACATTCATTTGAAGTGTCCACGAGGAATACATAACACTTCGCAAATCATATTATATCTTACCATGAAACATAGAAATGAGATGCGATATCGCGTTTTAAGAAGCATTAGAAATCTATTGCTACGATACGTAGATATCTGCAATCGCTATTTCCTAGCGAGGAAGTGTCGCATTTACATTCATTTGAAGTGTAGGCGAGGAATACATAACACTTCGCAAATCATATTATATCTTACCACGAAACATATAAATGAGATGCGATATCGCGTTTTAAGAAGCATTAGAACTCTATTGCTATGACACCTAGACATCTGCAGACGCTATTTCCTAGCAAGGAAGAGTCGCATTTACATTCATTTGAAGTGTAGACGAGGAATACATGACACTTCGCAAATCATCTTAAATCTTACCATGAAACATATAAATGAGATGCGATATCGCGTTTTAAGAAGCACTTGAACTCTATTGCTACGATACGTAGACATCTGCAAACGCTATTTCCTAGCAAGGAAGTGTCGCATTTACATTCATTTGAAGTGTAGGCGAGGAATACATAACACTGCGCAAATCATATTATATCTTACCATGAAACATAGAAATGAGATGCGACATCGCGTTTTAAGAAGCATAAGAACTCTATTGCTTTGATACGTAGACATCTGCAAACGCTATTTCCTAGCAAGGAAGTGTCGCATGTACATTCATTTGAATCGTAGACGAGGAATGCATAACACTTCGCAATGAATATTATATCTTACCATGAAGCATAGATATGGGATGCAATATCTCGTTTTAAGAAGCATTTGAACTCTATTACTATGATACCTAGACATCTGCAGACGCTATTTCCTAGCAAGGAAGTGTCGCATTTACATTCATTTGAAGTGTAGACGAGGAATACCTTACACTTCGCAAATCATATTATATCTTACCATGAAACATAGAAATGAGATGTGATATCGCGTTTTAAGAAGCATTAGAACTCTATTGCTACGATACCTAGACATCTGCAGAAGCTATTTCCTAGCAAGGAAGTGTCGCATTTACATTCATTTGAAGTGTAGACGAGGAATACATAACACTTCGCCAATTATATTATGTCTTACCATGAAACATAGAAATGAGATGCGATATCGCGTTTTAAGAAGCATTAGAACTCTATTGCTACGATAGGTAGACATCTGCAAACGCCATTTTCCTTGCAAGGAAGTGTCGCATTTACATTCATTTGAAGTGTCCACGAGGAATACATAACACTTCGCAAATCATATTATATCTTACCATGAAACATAGAAATGAGATGCGATATCGCGTTTTAAGAAGCATTAGAAATCTATTGCTACGATACGTAGATATCTGCAATCGCTATTTCCTAGCGAGGAAGTGTCGCATTTACATTCATTTGAAGTGTAGGCGAGGAATACATAACACTTCGCAAATCATATTATATCTTACCATGAAACATAGAAATGAGATGCGATATCGCGTTTTAAGAAGCATTAGAATTGTATTACTACGATAGGTAGACATCTGCAAACGCTACTTCCTAGCGAGGAAGTGTCGCATTTACATTCATTTGAAGTGTAGACGAGGAATACATAACACTTCGCAAATCATATTATATCTTACCATGAAACATAGAAATGAGATGCGATATCGCGTTTTAAGTAGCATTAGAACTCTATCGCTACGATACCTAGACATCTGCAGACGCTATTTCCTAGCAAGGAAGTGTCGCATTTACATTCATTTGAAGTGTAGACGTGGAATACATAACACTTCGCAAATCATATTATATCTTACCATGAAACATAGAAATGAGATGCGATATCGCGTTTTAAGAAGCATTAAAAATCTATTGCTACGATACGTAGACATCTGCAAACGCTATTTGCTTGCTAGGAAGTGTCGCATTCACATTCATTTGAAGTGCAGACGAGGAATACATGACACTCCGCAAATCATATTATATCTTACCATGAAACATAGAAATGAGATGCGATATCGCGTTTTAAGAATCATAAGAACACTATTGCTACGATAGGTAGACATCTGCAAACGCTATTTCCTTGCAAGGAAGTGCCGCATTTACATTCATTTGAAACGTATACGAGGAATGAATAACACTTCGCAATGAATATTATATCTTATCAAGAAACATAGATATGAGATGCTATATCTCGTTTTAAGGAGCATTTGAACTCTATTGCTACGATACCTAGACATCTGCAGATGCTATTTCCTAGCAAGGAAGTGTCGCATTTGCATTCATTTGAAGTGTAGACGAGGAATGCATGACACTTCACAAATCACATTATATCTTACCATGAAACATAGAAATGAGATGCGACATCGCGTTTTAAGAATCATAAGAACACTATTGCTACGATAGGTAGACATCTGCAGACGCTATTTCCTTTCAAGGAAGTGTCGCATTTACATTCATTTGAAGTGTAGACGAGGAGTAGATAACACTTCGCAAATCATATTATATCTTACATGAAACATAGAAATGAGATGCGATATCGCGTTTTAAGAATCATAAGAACTCTATTGCTACGATACGTAGACATCTGCAAACGCTATTTCCTTGCAAGGAAGTGTCGCATTTACATTCATTTGAAGTGTAGACGAGGAATACATAACACTTCGCAAATCATATTATATCTTACCATGAAACATAGAAATGAGATGCGATATTGTGTTTTGAGAAGCATTAGAACTCTATCGCTACGATACCTAGACATCTGCAGACGCTATTTCCTTTCAAGGAAGTGTCGCATTCACATTCATTTGAAGTGTAGACGAGGAATACATAACACTTCGCAAATCATATTATATCTTACCATGAAACATAGAAATGAGATGCGATATCGCGTTTTAAGAAGCATTAGAACTCTATTGCTACGATAGGTAGACATCTGCAAACGCTATTTCCTTGCAAGGAAGTGTCGCATTTACATTCATTTGAAGTGTAGACGAGGAATACATAACACTACGCAAATCATATTATATCTTACCATGAAACATAGAAATGAGATGCGATATCGCGTTTTAAGAATCACAAGAACTCTATTGCTACGATACGTAGACATCAGCAAACGCTATTTCCTAGCAAGGAAGTGTCGCATTTACATTCATTTGAAGTGTAGACGAGGAATACATGACACTTCGCAAATCATATTATATCTTACCATGAAACATAGAAATGAGATGCGATATCCCGTTTTAAGAAGCATTTGAACTCTATTGCTACGATACGTAGACGTCTGCAAACCCTATTTCTTTGCAAGGAAGTGTCGCATTTACATCCATTTGAAGTGTAGACGAGGAATGCATAACACTTCGCAATGAATATTATATCTTAACATGAAACATAGATATGAGATTCTATATCTCGTTTTAAGAAGCATTTGAACTCTATTGCTATGGTACCTAGACATCTGCAGACGCTATTTCCTAGCAAGGAAGTGTCGCATTTACATTCATTTGAAGTGTAGACGAGGAATACATTACACTTCGCAAATCATATTATATCTTACCATGAAACATAGAAATGAGATGCGATATCGCGTTTTAAGAAGCACTAGAAATCTATTGCTACGATACGTAGACATCTGCAAACGCTATTTCCTAGCGAGGAAGTGTCGTATTCACATTCATTTGAGTTGTGGACGAGGAATACATAACACACTGCAAATCATATTATATCTTACCATGAAACATAGAAATGAGATGTGATTTCGCGTTTTAAGAAGCATTAGAACTCTATTGCTACGATACCTAGACATCTGCAGAAGCTATTTCCTAGCAAGGAAGTGTCGCATGTACATTCATTTGAGTCGTAGACGAGGAATGCATAACACTTCGCAATGAATATTATATCTTACCATGAAACATAGATATGGGATGCAATATCTCGTTTTAAGAAGCATTTGAACTCTATTGCTATGATACCTAGACATCTGCAGACGCTATTTCCTAGCAAGGAAGTGTCGCATTTACATTCATGTGAAGTGTAGACGAGGAATACATAACACTTCGCAAATCATATTATATCTTACCATGAAACATAGATATGAGATGCGATATCGCGTTTTGAGAAGCATTAGAATTGTATTACTACGATAGGTAGACATCTGCAAACGCTACTTCCTAGCGAGGAAGTGTCGCATTTACATTCATTTGAAGTGTAGACGAGGAATACATAACACTTCGCAAATCATATTATATCTTACCATGAAACATAGAAATGAGATGCGATATCGCGTTTTAAGTAGCATTAGAACTCTATCGCTACGATACCTAGACATCTGCAGACGCTATTTCCTAGCAAGGAAGTGTCGCATTTACATTCATTTGAAGTGTAGACGTGGAATACATAACACTTCGCAAATCATATTATATCTTACCATGAAACATAGAAATGAGATGCGAAATCGCGTTTTAAGAAGCATTAAAAATCTATTGCTACGATACGTAGACATCTGCAAACGCTATTTGCTTGCTAGGAAATGTCGCATTCACATTCATTTGAAGTGTAGACAAGGAATACATGACACTCCGCAAATCATATTATATCTCACCATGAAACATAGAAATGAGATGCGACATCGCGTTTTAAGTATCATAAGAACTCCATTGCTACGATACGTAGACATCTGCAAACGCTATTTCCTTGCAAGGAAGTGTCGCATTTACATTCATTTGTATCGTAGACGAGGAATGCATAACACTTCGCAAATCATATTATATCTTACCATGAATCATAGAAATGAGATGCGATATCGCGTTTTAAGAATCATAAGAACACTATTGCTACGATAGGTAGACATCTGCAAACGCTATTTCCTTGCAAGGAAGTGCCGCATTTACATTCATTTGAAACGTATACGAGGAATGAATAACACTTCGCAATGAATATTATATCTTATCAAGAAACATAGATATGAGATGCTATATCTCGTTTTAAGGAGCATTTGAACTCTATTGCTACGATACCTAGACATCTGCAGATGCTATTTCCTAGCAAGGAAGTGTCGCATTTGCATTCATTTGAAGTGTAGACGAGGAATGCATGACACTTCACAAATCACATTATATCTTACCATGAAACATAGAAATGAGATGCGATATCGCGTTTTAAGAATCATAAGATCTCTATTGCTACGATACGTAGACATCAGCAAACGCTATTTCCTTGCAAGGAAGTGTCGCATTTACATTCATTTGAAGTGTAGACGAGGAATACATAACACTTCGCAAATCATATTATATCTTACCATGAAACATAGAAATGAGATGCGATATTGTGTTTTGAGAAGCATTAGAACTCTATCGCTACGATACATAGACATCTGCAGACGCTATTTCCTTTCAAGGAAGTGTCGCATTCACATTCATTTGAAGTGTAGACGAGGAATACATAACACTTCGCAAATCATATTATATCTTACCATGAAACATAGAAATGAGATGCGATATCGCGTTTTAAGAAGCATTAGAACTCTATTGCTACGATAGGTAGACATCTGCAAACGCTACTTCCTTGCAAGGAAGTGTCGCATTTACATTCATTTGAAGTGTAGACGAGGAATACATAACACTACGCAAATCATATTATATCTTACCATGAAACATAGAAATGAGATGCGATATCGCGTTTTAAGAATCACAAGAACTCTATTGCTACGATACGTAGACATCAGCAAACGCTATTTCCTAGCAAGGAAGTGTCGCATTTACATTCATTTGAAGTGTAGACGAGGAATACATGACACTTCGCAAATCATATTATATCTTACCATGAAACATAGATATGAGATGCGATATCGCGTTTTAAGAAGCATTAGAATTGTATTACTACGATAGGTAGACATCTGCAAACGCTACTTCCTAGCGAGGAAGTGTCGCATTTACATTCATTTATAGTGTAGACGAGGAATACATAACACTTCGCAAATCATATTATATCTTACCATGAAACATAGAAATGAGATGGGATATCGCGTTTTAAGTAGCATTAGAACTCTATCGCTACGATACCTAGACATCTACAGACGCTATTTCCTAGCAAGGAAGTGTCGCATTTACATTCATTTGAAGTGTAGACGTGGAATACATAACACTTCGCAAATCATATTATATCTTACCATGAAACATAGAAATGAGATGCGATATCGCGTTTTAAGAAGCATTAAAAATCTATTGCTACGATACGTAGACATCTGCAAACGCTATTTGCTTGCTAGGAAGTGTCGCATTCACATTCATTTGAAGTGTAGACGAGGAATACATGACACTCCGCAAATCATATTATATCTTACCATGAAACATAGAAATGAGATGCGACATCGCGTTTTAAGTATCATAAGAACTCCATTGCTACGATACGTAGACATCTGCAAACGCTATTTCCTTGCAAGGAAGTGTCGCATTTACATTCATTTGTATCGTAGACGAGGAATGCATAACACTTCGCAAATCATATTATATCTTACCATGAAACATAGAAATGAGATGCGATATCGCGTTTTAAGAATCATAAGAACACTATTGCTACGATAGGTAGACATCTGCAAACGCTATTTCCTTGCAAGGAAGTGCCGCATTTACATTCATTTGAAACGTACACGAGGAATGAATAACACTTCGCAATGAATATTATATCTTATCAAGAAACATAGATATGAGATGCTATATCTCGTTTTAAGGAGCATTTGAACTCTATTGCTACGATACCTAGACATCTGCAGATGCTATTTCCTAGCAAGGAAGTGTCGCATTTGCATTCATTTGAAGTGTAGACGAGGAATGCATGACACTTCACAAATCACATTATATCTTACCATGAAACATAGAAATGAGATGCGACATCGCGTTTTAAGAATCATAAGAACACTATTGCTACGATAGGTAGACATCTGCAGACGCTATTTCCTTTCAAGGAAGTGTCGCATTTACATTCATTTGAAGTGTAGACGAGGAGTAGATAACACTTCGCAAATCATATTATATCTTACATGAAACATAGAAATGAGATGCGATATCGCGTTTTAAGAATCACAAGATCTCTATTGCTACGATACGTAGACATCTGCAAACGCTATTTCCTTGCAAGGAAGTGTCGCATTTACATTCAATTGAAGTGTAGACGAGGAATACATAACACTTCGCAAATCATATTATATCTTACCATGAAACATAGAAATGAGATGCGATATTGTGTTTTGAGAAGCATTAGAACTCTATCGCTACGATACCTAGACATCTGCAGACGCTATTTCCTTTCAAGGAAGTGTCGCATTCACATTCATTTGAAGTGTAGACGAGGAATACATAACACTTCGCAAATCATATTATATCTTACCATGAAACATAGAAATGAGATGCGATATCGCGTTTTAAGAAGCATTAGAACTCTATTGCTACGATAGGTAGACATCTGCAAACGCTATTTCCTTGCAAGGAAGTGTCGCATTTACATTCATTTGAAGTGTAGACGAGGAATACATAACACTACGCAAATCATATTATATCTTACCATGAAACATAGAAATGAGATGCGATATCGCGTTTTAAGAATCACAAGAACTCTATTGCTACGATACGTAGACATCAGCAAACGCTATTTCCTAGCAAGGAAGTGTCGCATTTACATTCATTTGAAGTGTAGACGAGGAATACATGACACTTCGCAAATCATATTATATCTTACCATGAAACATAGAAATGAGATGCGATATCCCGTTTTAAGAAGCATTTGAACTCTATTGCTACGATACGTAGACGTCTGCAAACCCTATTTCTTTGCAAGGAAGTGTCGCATTTACATCCATTTGAAGTGTAGACGAGGAATGCATAACACTGCGCAATGAATATTATATCTTAACATGAAACATAGATATGAGATTCTATATCTCGTTTTAAGAAGCATTTGAACTCTATTGCTATGGTACCTAGACATCTGCAGACGCTATTTCCTAGCAAGGAAGTGTCGCATTTACATTCATTTGAAGTGTAGACGAGGAATACATTACACTTCGCAAATCATATTATATCTTACCATGAAACATAGAAATGAGATGCGATATCGCGTTTTAAGAAGCATTAGAAATCTATTGCTACGATACGTAGACATCTGCAAACGCTATTTCCTAGCGAGGAAGTGTCGTATTCACATTCATTTGAATTGTGGACGAGGAATACATAACACACTGCAAATCATATTATATCTTACCATGAAACATAGAAATGAGGTGTGATATCGCGTTTTAAGAAGCATTAGAACTCTATTGCTACGATACGTAGACATCTGCAAACGCTATTTCCTTGCAAGAAAGTGTCGCATTTACATACTTCTGAAGTGAATACGAGGTATACATAACACTTTACAATGAATATTATATCTTATCATGAAACATAGAAATGAGGTGCGATATCGCGTTTTAAGAATCATAAGAATTCTATTGCTACGATACGTAGACATCTGCAAACGCTACTTCCTTGCAAGGAAGTGTCGCATTTACATTCATTTGAAGTGTAGACGAGGAATACATAACACTTCGCAAATCATATTATATCTTACCATGAAACATATAAATGAGATGCGATATCGCGTTTTAAGAAGCATAAGAACTCTATTGCTATGATACCTAGACATCTGCAGACGCTATTTCCTAGCAAGGAAGTGTCGCATTTACATTCATTTGAAGTGTAGACGAGGAATACATGACACTTCGCAAATCATCTTAAATCTTACCATGAAACATATAAATGAGATGCGATATCGCGTTTTAAGAAGCATTTGAACTCTATTGCTACGATACGTAGACATCTGCAAACGCTATTTCCTGGCAAGGAAGTGTCGCATTTACATTCATTTGAAGTGTAGGCGAGGAATACATAACACTGCGCAAATCATATTATATCTTACCATGAAACATAGAAATGAGATGCGACATCGCGTTTTAAGAAGCATAAGAACTCTATTGCTTTGATACGTAGACATCTGCAAACGCTATTTCCTAGCAAGGAAGTGTCGCATGTACATTCATTTGAATCGTAGACGAGGAATGCATAACACTTCGCAATGAATATTATATCTTACCATGAAACATAGATATGGGATGCAATATCTCGTTTTAAGAAGCATTTGAACTCTATTGCTATGACACCTAGACATCTGCAGACGCTATTTCCTAGCAAGGAAGTGTCGCATTTACATTCATTTGAAGTGTAGACGAGGAATACCTTACACTTCGCAAATCATATTATATCTTACCATGAAACATAGAAATGAGATGCGATATTGTGTTTTGAGAAGCATTAGAACTCTATCGCTACGATACCTAGACATCTGCAGACGCTATTTCCTTTCAAGGAAGTGTCGCATTCACATTCATTTGAAGTGTAGACGAGGAATACATAACACTTCGCAAATCATATTATATCTTACCATGAAACATAGAAATGAGATGCGATATCGCGTTTTAAGAAGCATTAGAACTCTATTGCCACGATAGGTAGACATCTGCAAACGATATTTCCTTGCAAGGAAGTGTCGCATTTACATTCATTTGAAGTGAAGACGAGGAATACATAACACTACGCAAATCATATTATATCTTACCATGAAACATAGAAATGAGATGCGATATCGCGTTTTAAGAAGCATTAGAACTCTATTGCTACGATAGGTAGACATCTGCAAACGCTATTTCCTTGCAAGGAAGTGTCGCATTTACATTCATTTGAATTGTAGACGAGGAATACATAACACTACGCAAATCATATTATATCTTACCATGAAACATAGAAATGAGATGCGATATCGCGTTTTAAGAATGACAAGAACTCTATTGCTACGATACGTAGACATCAGCAAACGCTATTTCCTAGCAAGGAAGTGTTGCATTTACATTCATTTGAAGTGTAGACGAGGAATACATGACACTTCGCAAATCATATTATATCTTACCAAGAAACATAGAAATGAGATGGCGATATCCCGTTTTAAGAAGCATTTGAACTCTATTGCTACGATACGTAGACGTCTGCAAACCCTATTTCTTTGCAAGGAAGTGTCGCATTTACATCCATTTGAAGTGTAGACGAGGAATGCATAACACTTCGCAATGAATATTATATCTTAACATGAAACATAGATATGAGATTCTATATCTCGTTTTAAGAAGCATTTGAACTCTATTGCTATGGTACCTAGACATCTGCAGACGCTATTTCCTAGCAAGGAAGTGTCGCATTTACATTCATTTGAAGTGTAGACGAGGAATACATTACACTTCGCAAATCATATTATATCTTACCATGAAACATAGAAATGAGATGCGATATCGCGTTTTAAGAAGCATTAGAAATCTATTGCTACGATACGTAGACATCTGCAAACGCTATTTCCTAGCGAGGAAGTGTCGTATTCACATTCATTTGAATTGTGGACGAGGAATACATAACACACTGCAAATCATATTATATCTTACCATGAAACATAGAAATGAGATGTGATATCGCGTTTTAAGAAGCATTAGAACCCTATTGCTACGATACCTAGACATCTGCAGAAGCTATTTCCTAGCAAGGAAGTGTCGCATTTACATTCATTTGAAGTGTAGACGAGGAATACATGACACTTCGCAAATCATATTAAATCTTACCATGAAACATATAAATGAGATGCGATATCGCGTTTTAAGAAGCATTAGAACTCTATTGCTACGATACGTAGACATCTGCAAACGCTATTTCCTTGCAAGAAAGTGTCGCATTTACATACTTCTGAAGTGAATACGAGGTATACATAACACTTTACAATGAATATTATATCTTATCATGAAATATATAAATGAGATGCGATGTCGCGTTTTAAGAAGCATTTGAAATCTATTGCTACAATACGTAGACATCTGCAAACGCTATTTCCTAGCAAGGAAGTGTCGCATTTACATTCATTTGAAGTGTAGGCGAGGAATACATAACACTTCGCAAATCATATTATATCTTACCATGAAACATAGAAATGAGATGCGACATCGCGTTTTAAGAAGCATAAGAACTCTATTGCTTTGATACGTAGACATCTGCAAACGCTATTTCCTAGCAAGGAAGTGTCGCATGTACATTCGTTTGAATCGTAGACGAGGAATGCATAACACTTCGCAATGAATATTATGTCTTACCATGAAACATAGATATGGGATGCAATATCTCGTTTTAAGAAGCATTTGAACTCTATTGCTATGATACCTAGACATCTGCAGACGCTATTTCCTAGCAAGGAAGTGTCGCATTTACATTCATTTGAAGTGTAGACGAGGAATACATGACACTTCGCAAATCATATTAAATCTTACCATGAAACATATAAATGAGGTGCGATATCGCGTTTTAAGAAGCATTAGAACTCTATTGCTACGATACGTAGACATCTGCAAACGCTATTTCCTTGCAAGAAAGTGTCGCATTTACATACTTCTGAAGTGAATACGAGGTATACATAACACTTTACAATGAATATTATATCTTATCATGAAACATAGAAATGAGATGCGATATCGCGTTTTAAGAATCATAAGAATTCTATTGCTACGATACGTAGACATCTGCAAACGCTACTTCCTTGCAAGGAAGTGTCGCATTTACATTCATTTGAAGCGTAGACGAGGAATACATAACACTTCGCAAATCATATTATATCTTACCATGAAACATATAAATGATATGCGATATCGCGTTTTAAGAAGCATTAGAACTCTATTGCTATGATACCTAGACATCTGCAGACGCTATTTCCTAGCAAGGAAGTGTCGCATTTACATTCATTTGAAGTGTAGACGAGGAATACATGACACTTCGCAAATCATATTAAATCTTACCATGAAACATATAAATGAGATGCGATATCGCGTTTTAAGTAGCATTTGAACTCTATTGCTACGATACGTAGACATCTGCAAACGCTATTTCCTAGCAAGGAAGTGTCGCATTTACATTCATTTGAAGTGTAGGCGAGGAATACATAACAATGCGCAAATCATATTATATCTTACCATGAAACATAGAAATGAGATGCGACATCGCGTTTTAAGAAGCATAAGAACTCTATTGCTTTGATACGTAGACATTTGCAAACGCTATTTCCTAGCAAGGAAGTGTCGCATGTACATTCATTTGAGTCGTAGACGAGGAATGCATAACACTTCGCAATGAATATTATATCTTACCATGAAACATAGATATGGGATGCAATATCTCGTTTTAAGAAGCATTTGAACTCTATTGCTATGATACCTAGACATCTGCAGACGCTATTTCCTAGCAAGGAAGTGTCGCATTTACATTCATTTGAAGTGTAGACGAGGAATACCTTACACTTCGCAAATCATATTATATCTTACCATGAAACATAGAAATGAGATGTGATATCGCGTTTTGAGAAGCATTAGAGCTCTATTGCTACGATACCTAGACATCTGCAGAAGCTATTTCCTAGCAAGGAAGTGTCGCATTTACATTCATTTGAAATGTAGACGAGGAATACATGACACTTCGCAAATCATATTAAATCTTACCATGAAACGTATAAATGAGATGCGATATCGCGTTTTAAGAAGCATTAGAACTCTATTGCTACGATACGTAGACATCTGCAAACGCTATTTCCTTGCAAGAAAGTGTCGCATTTACATACTTCTGAAGTGAATACGAGGTATACATAACACTTTACAATGAATATTATATCTTATCATGAAACATAGAAATGAGATGCGATATCGCGTTTTAAGAATCATATGAATTCTATTGCTACGATACGTAGATATCTGCAAACGCTATTTCCTTGCAAAGAAGTGTCGCATTTACATTCATTTGAAGTGTAGACGAGGAATACATAACACTTCGCAAATCATATTATATCTTACCATGAAACATAGAAATGGGATGCGATATCGCATTTTAAGAAGCATTAGAAATCTATTGCTACGATACGTAGACATCTGCAAACGCTATTTCCTAGCAAGGAAGTGTCGCATTTACATTCATTTGAAGTGTAGACGAGGAATACATAACACTTCGCCAATTATATTATGTCTTACCATGAAACATAGAAATGAGATGTGATATCGCGTTTTAAGAAGCATTAGAACTCTATTGCTACGATAGGTAGACATCTGCAAACGCTATTTTCCTTGCAAGGAAGTGTCGCATTTACATTCATTTGAAGTGTCGACGAGGAATACATAACACTTCGCAAATCATATTATATCTTACCATGAAACATAGAAATGAGATGCGATATCGCGTTTTAAGAAGCATTAGAAATCTATTGCTACGATACGTAGACATCTGCAATCGCTATTTCCTAGCGAGGAAGTGTCGCATTTACATTCATTTGAAGTGTAGGCGAGGAATACATAACACTTCGCAAATCATATTATATCTTACCATGAAACATAGAAATGAGATGCGACATCGCGTTTTAAGAAGCATAAGAACTCTATTGCTTTGATACGTAGACATCTGCAAACGCTATTTCCTAGCAAGGAAGTGTCGCATGTACATTCGTTTGAATCGTAGACGAGGAATGCATAACACTTCGCAATGAATATTATATCTTACCATGAAACATAGAAATGAGATGCGATATCGCGTTTTAAGAAGCATTAGAACTCTATTGCTACGATAGGTAGACATCTGCAAACGCTATTTCCTTGCAAGGAAGTGTCGTATTTACATTCATTTGAAGTGTAGACGAGGAATACATAACACTTCGCAAATCATATTATATCTTACCATGAAACATAGAAATGAGATGGGATATCGCGTTTTAAGTAGCATTAGAACTCTATCGCTACGATACCTAGACATCTGCAGACGCTATTTCCTAGCAAGGAAGTGTCGCATTTACATTCATTTGAAGTGTAGACGTGGAATACATAACACTTCGCAAATCATATTATATCTTACCATGAAACATAGAAATGAGATGCGATATCGCGTTTTAAGAAGCATTAAAAATCTATTGCTACGATACGTAGACATCTGCAAACGCTATTTGCTTGCTAGGAAGTGTCGCATTCACATTCATTTGAAGTGTAGACGAGGAATACATGACACTCCGCAAATCATATTATATCTTACCATGAAACATAGAAATGAGATGCGACATCGCGTTTTAAGTATCATAAGAACTCCATTGCTACGATACGTAGACATCTGCAAACGCTATTTCCTTGCAAGGAAGTGTCGCAATTACATTCATTTGTATCGTAGACGAGGAATGCATAACACTTCGCAAATCATATTATATCTTACCATGAAACATAGAAATGAGATGCGATATCGCGTTTTAAGAATCATAAGAACACTATTGCTACGATAGGTAGACATCTGCAAACGCTATTTCCTTGCAAGGAAGTGCCGCATTTACATTCATTTGAAACGTATACGAGGAATGAATAACACTTCGCAATGAATATTATATCTTATCAAGAAACATAGATATGAGATGCTATATCTCGTTTTAAGGAGCATTTGAACTCTGTTGCTACGATACCTAGACATCTGCAGATGCTATTTCCTAGCAAGGAAGTGTCGCATTTGCATTCATTTGAAGTGTAGACGAGGAATGCATGACACTTCACAAATCACATTATATCTTACCATGAAACATAGAAATGAGATGCGACATCGCGTTTTAAGAATCATAAGAACACTATTGCTACGATAGGTAGACATCTGCAGACGCTATTTCCTTTCAAGGAAGTGTCGCATTTACATTCATTTGAAGTGTAGACGAGGAGTAGATAACACTTCGCAAATCATATTATATCTTACACGAAACATAGAAATGAGATGCGATATCGC
This sequence comes from Xylocopa sonorina, assembly GCF_050948175.1. NCBI lineage: Eukaryota > Metazoa > Arthropoda > Insecta > Hymenoptera > Apidae > Xylocopa > Xylocopa sonorina. Next base: position 9,587 of record NW_027490769.1, on the reverse strand, counting down.
GTTTTAAGAATCATAAGAACTCTATTGCTACGATACGTAGACATCTGCAAACGCTATTTCCTTGCAAGGAAGTGTCGCATTTACATTCATTTGAAGTGTAGACGAGGAATACATAACACTTCGCAAATCATATTATATCTTACCATGAAACATAGAAATGAGATGCGATATTGTGTTTTGAGAAGCATTAGAACTCTATCGCTACGATACCTAGACATCTGCAGACGCTATTTCCTTTCAAGGAAGTGTCGCATTCACATTCATTTGAAGTGTAGACGAGGAATACATAACACTTCGCAAATCATATTATATCTTACCATGAAACATAGAAATGAGATGCGACATCGCGTTTTAAGTATCATAAGAACTCCATTGCTACGATACGTAGACATCTGCAAACGCTATTTCCTTGCAAGGAAGTGTCGCAATTACATTCATTTGTATCGTAGACGAGGAATGCATAACACTTCGCAAATCATATTATATCTTACCATGAAACATAGAAATGAGATGCGATATCGCGTTTTAAGAATCATAAGAACACTATTGCTACGATAGGTAGACATCTGCAAACGCTATTTCCTTGCAAGGAAGTGCCGCATTTACATTCATTTGAAACGTATACGAGGAATGAATAACACTTCGCAATGAATATTATATCTTATCAAGAAACATAGATATGAGATGCTATATCTCGTTTTAAGGAGCATTTGAACTCTGTTGCTACGATACCTAGACATCTGCAGATGCTATTTCCTAGCAAGGAAGTGTCGCATTTGCATTCATTTGAAGTGTAGACGAGGAATGCATGACACTTCACAAATCACATTATATCTTACCATGAAACATAGAAATGAGATGCGACATCGCGTTTTAAGAATCATAAGAACACTATTGCTACGATAGGTAGACATCTGCAGACGCTATTTCCTTTCAAGGAAGTGTCGCATTTACATTCATTTGAAGTGTAGACGAGGAGTAGATAACACTTCGCAAATCATATTATATCTTACACGAAACATAGAAATGAGATGCGATATCGCGTTTTAAGAATCATAAGAACTCTATTGCTACGATACGTAGACATCTGCAAACGCTATTTCCTTGCAAGGAAGTGTCGCATTTACATTCATTTGAAGTGTAGACGAGGAATACATAACACTTCGCAAATCATATTATATCTTACCATGAAACATAGAAATGAGATGCGATATTGTGTTTTGAGAAGCATTAGAACTCTATCGCTACGATACCTAGACATCTGCAGACGCTATTTCCTTTCAAGGAAGTGTCGCATTCACATTCATTTGAAGTGTAGACGAGGAATACATAACACTTCGCAAATCATATTATATCTTACCATGAAACATAGAAATGAGATGCGATATCGCGTTTTAAGAAGCATTAGAACTCTATTGCTACGATAGGTAGACATCTGCAAACGCTATTTCCTTGCAAGGAAGTGTCGCATTTACATTCATTTGAAGTGTAGACGAGGAATACATAACACTACGCAAATCATATTATATCTTACCATGAAACATAGAAATGAGATGCGATATCGCGTTTTAAGAATCACAAGAACTCTATTGCTACGATACGTAGACATCAGCAAACGCTATTTCCTAGCAAGGAAGTGTCGCATTTACATTCATTTGAAGTGTAGAAGAGGAATACATTACACTTCGCAAATCATATTATATCTTACCATGAAACATAGAAATGAGATGCGATATCGCGTTTTAAGAAGCACTAGAAATCTATTGCTACGATACGTAGACATCTGCAAACGCTATTTCCTAGCGAGGAAGTGTCGTATTCACATTCATTTGAATTGTGGACGAGGAATACATAACACACTGCAAATCATATTATATCTTACCATGAAACATAGAAATGAGATGTGATATCGCGTTTTAAGAAGCATTAGAACTCTATTGCTACGATACCTAGACATCTGCAGAAGCTATTTCCTAGCAAGGAAGTGTCGCATTTACATTCATTTGAAGTGTAGACGAGGAATACATGACACTTCGCAAATCATATTAAATCTTACATGAAACATATAAATGAGATGCGATATCGCGTTTTAGAAGCATTAGAACTCTATTGCTACGATACGTAGACATCTGCAAACGCTATTTCCTTGCAAGAAAGTGTCGCATTTACATTCATTTGAAGTGTCCACGAGGAATACATAACACTTCGCAAGTCATATTATATCTTACCATGAAACATAGAAATGAGATGCGATATCGCGTTTTAAGAAGCATTAGAAATCTATTGCTACGATACGTAGATATCTGCAATCGCTATTTCCTAGCGAGGAAGTGTCGCATTTACATTCATTTGAAGTGTAGGCGAGGAATACATAACACTTCGCAAATCATATTATATCTTACCATGAAACATAGAAAATGAGATGCGACATCGCGTTTTAAGAATCATAAGAACACAATTGCTACGATAGGTAGACATCTGCAGACGCTATTTCCTTTCAAGGAAGTGTCGCATTTACATTCATTTGAAGTGTAGACGAGGAGTAGATAACACTTCGCAAATCATATTATATCTTACATGAAACATAGAAATGAGATGCGATATCGCGTTTTAAGAATCACAAGATCTCTATTGCTACGATACGTAGACATCTGCAAACGCTATTTCCTTGCAAGGAAGTGTCGCATTTACATTCAATTGAAGTGTAGACGAGGAATACATAACACTTCGCAAATCATATTATATCTTACCATGAAACATAGAAATGAGATGCGATATTGTGTTTTGAGAAGCATTAGAACTCTATCGCTACGATACCTAGACATCTGCAGACGCTATTTCCTTTCAAGGAAGTGTCGCATTCACATTCATTTGAAGTGTAGACGAGGAATACATAACACTTCGCAAATCATATTATATCTTACCATGAAACATAGAAATGAGATGCGATATCGCGTTTTAAGAAGCATTAGAACTCTATTGCTACGATAGGTAGACATCTGCAAACGCTATTTCCTTGCAAGGAAGTGTCGCATTTACATTCATTTGAAGTGTAGACGAGGAATACATAACACTACGCAAATCATATTATATCTTACCATGAAACATAGAAATGAGATGCGATATCGCGTTTTAAGAATCACAAGAACTCTATTGCTACGATACGTAGACATCAGCAAACGCTATTTCCTAGCAAGGGAAGTGTCGCATTTACATTCATTTGAAGTGTAGACGAGGAATACATGACACTTCGCAAATCATATTATATCTTACCATGAAACATAGAAATGAGATGCGATATCCCGTTTTAAGAAGCATTTTGAACTCTATTGCTACGATACGTAGACGTCTGCAAACCCTATTTCTTTGCAAGGAAGTGTCGCATTTACATCCATTTGAAGTGTAGACGAGGAATGCATAACACTCGCAATGAATATTATATCTTAACATGAAACATAGATATGAGATTCTATATCTCGTTTTAAGAAGCATTTGAACTCTATTGCTATGGTACCTAGACATCTGCAGACGCTATTTCCTAGCAAGGAAGTGTCGCATTTACATTCATTGAAGTGTAGACGAGGAATACATTACACTTCGCAAATCATATTATATCTTACCATGAAACATAGAAATGAGATGCGATATCGCGTTTTAAGAAGCATTAGAAATCTATTGCTACGATACGTAGACATCTGCAAACGCTATTTCCTAGCGAGGAAGTGTCGTATTCACATTCATTTGAATTGTGGACGAGGAATACATAACACACTGCAAATCATATTATATCTTACCATGAAACATAGAAATGAGGTGTGATATCGCGTTTTAAGAAGCATTAGAACTCTATTGCTACGATACCTAGACATCTGCAGAAGCTATTTCCTAGCAAGGAAGTGTCGCATTTACATTCATTTGAAGTGTAGACGAGGAATACATGACACTTCGCAAATCATATTAAATCTTACCATGAAACATATAAATGAGATGCGATATCGCGTTTTAAGAAGCATTAGAACTCTATTGCTACGATACGTAGACATCTGCAAACGCTATTTCCTTGCAAGGAAGTGTCGCATTTACATTCATTTGAAGTGTAGACGAGGAATACATAACACTTCGCAAATCATATTATATCTTACCATGAAACATATAAATGAGATGCGATATCGCGTTTTAAGAAGCATTAGAACTCTATTGCTATGATACCTAGACATCTGCAGACGCTATTTCCTAGCAAGGAAGTGTCGCATTTACATTCATTTGAAGTGTAGACGAGGAATACATGACACTTCGCAAATCATCTTAAATCTTACCATGAAACATATAAATGAGATGCGATATCGCGTTTTAAGAAGCATTTGAACTCTATTGCTACGATACGTAGACATCTGCAAACGCTATTTCCTGGCAAGGAAGTGTCGCATTTACATTCATTTGAAGTGAAGACGAGGAATACATAACACTACGCAAATCATATTATATCTTACCATGAAACATAGAAATGAGATGCGATATCGCGTTTTAAGAAGCATTAGAACTCTATTGCTACGATAGGTAGACATCTGCAAACGCTATTTCCTTGCAAGGAAGTGTCGCATTTACATTCATTTGAATTGTAGACGAGGAATACATAACACTACGCAAATCATATTATATCTTACATGAAACATAGAAATGAGATGCGATATCGCGTTTTAAGAATGACAAGAACTCTATTGCTACGATACGTAGACATCAGCAAACGCTATTTCCTAGCAAGGAAGTGTTGCATTTACATTCATTTGAAGTGTAGACGAGGAATACATGGCACTTCGCAAATCATATTATATCTTACCAAGAAACATAGAAATGAGATGGCGATATCCCGTTTTAAGAAGCATTTGAACTCTATTGCTACGATACGTAGACGTCTGCAAACCCTATTTCTTTGCAAGGAAGTGTCGCATTTACATCCATTTGAAGTGTAGACGAGGAATGCATAACACTTCGCAATGAATATTATATCTTAACATGAAACATAGATATGAGATTCTATATCTCGTTTTAAGAAGCATTTGAACTCTATTGCTATGGTACCTAGACATCTGCAGACGCTATTTCCTAGCAAGGAAGTGTCGCATTTACATTCATTTGAAGTGTAGACGAGGAATACATTACACTTCGCAAATCATATTATATCTTACCATGAAACATAGAAATGAGATGCGATATCGCGTTTTAAGAAGCATTAGAAATCTATTGCTACGATACGTAGACATCTGCAAACGCTATTTCCTAGCGAGGAAGTGTCGTATTCACATTCATTTGAATTGTGGACGAGGAATACATAACACACTGCAATCATATTATATCTTACCATGAAACATAGAAATGAGGTGTGATATCGCGTTTTAAGAAGCATTAGAACTCTATTGCTACGATACCTAGACATCTGCAGAAGCTATTTCCTAGCAAGGAAGTGTCGCATTTACATTCATTTGAGTGTAGACGAGGAATACATGACACTTCGCAAATCATATTAAATCTTACCATGAAACATATAAATGAGATGCGATATCGCGTTTTAAGAAGCATTAGAACTCTATTGCTACGATACGTAGACATCTGCAAACGCTATTTCCTTGCAAGGAAGTGTCGCATTTACATTCATTTGAAGTGTAGACGAGGAATACATAACACTTCGCAAATCATATTATATCTTACCATGAAACATATAAATGAGATGCGATATCGCGTTTTAAGAAGCACTAGAACTCTATTGCTATGATACCTAGACATCTGCAGACGCTATTTCCTAGCAAGGAAGTGTCGCATTTACATTCATTTGAAGTGTAGACGAGGAATACATGACACTTCGCAAATCATCTTAAATCTTACCATGAAACATATAAATGAGATGCGATATCGCGTTTTAAGAAGCATTTGAACTCTATTGCTACGATACCGTAGACATCTGCAAACGCTATTTCCTGGCAAGGAAGTGTCGCATTTACATTCATTTGAAGTGTAGGCGAGAAATACATAACACTGCGCAAATCATATTATATCTTACCATGAAACATAGAAATGAGATGCGACATCGCGTTTTAAGAAGCATAAGAACTCTATTGCTTTGATACGTAGACATCTGCAAACGCTATTTCCTAGCAAGGAAGTGTCGCATGTACATTCATTTGAATCGTAGACGAGGAATGCATAACACTTCGCAATGAATATTATATCTTACCATGAAACATAGATATGGGATGCAATATCTCGTTTTAAGAAGCATTTGAACTCTATTGCTATGACACCTAGACATCTGCAGACGCTATTTCCTAGCAAGGAAGTGTCGCATTTACATTCATTTGAAGTGTAGACGAGGAATACCTTACACTTCGCAAATCATATTATATCTTACCATGAAACATAGAAATGAGATGCGATATTGTGTTTTGAGAAGCATTAGAACTCTATCGCTACGATACCTAGACATCTGCAGACGCTATTTCCTTTCAAGGAAGTGTCGCATTCACATTCATTTGAAGTGTAGACGAGGAATACATAACACTTCGCAAATCATATTATATCTTACCATGAAACATAGAAATGAGATTGCGATATCGCGTTTTAAGAAGCATTAGAACTCTATTGCCACGATAGGTAGACATCTGCAAACGATATTTCCTTGCAAGGAAGTGTCGCATTTACATTCATTTGAAGTGAAGACGAGGAATACATAACACTACGCAAATCATATTATATCTTACCATGAAACATAGAAATGAGATGCGATATCGCGTTTTAAGAAGCATTAGAACTCTATTGCTACGATAGGTAGACATCTGCAAACGCTATTTCCTTGCAAGGAAGTGTCGCATTTACATTCATTTGAATTGTAGACGAGGAATACATAACACTACGCAAATCATATTATATCTTACCATGAAACATAGAAATGAGATGCGATATCGCGTTTTAAGAATGACAAGAACTCTATTGCTACGATACGTAGACATCAGCAAACGCTATTTCCTAGCAAGGAAGTGTTGCATTTACATTCATTTGAAGTGTAGACGAGGAATACATGACACTTCGCAAATCATATTATATCTTACCAAGAAACATAGAAATGAGATGGCGATATCCCGTTTTAAGAAGCATTTGAACTCTATTGCTACGATACGTAGACGTCTGCAAGCCCTATTTCTTTGCAAGGAAGTGTCGCATTTACATCCATTTGAAGTGTAGACGAGGAATGCATAACACTTCGCAATGAATATTATATCTTAACATGAAACATAGATATGAGATTCTATATCTCGTTTTAAGAAGCATTTGAACTCTATTGCTATGGTACCTAGACATCTGCAGACGCTATTTCCTAGCAAGGAAGTGTCGCATTTACATTCATTTGAAGTGTAGACGAGGAATACATTACACTTCGCAAATCATATTATATCTTACCATGAAACATAGAAATGAGATGCGATATCGCGTTTTTAAGAAGCATTAGAAATCTATTGCTACGATACGTAGACATCTGCAAACGCTATTTCCTAGCGAGGAAGTGTCGTATTCACATTCATTTGAATTGTGGACGAGGAATACATAACACACTGCAAATCATATTATATCTTACCATGAAACATAGAAATGAGGTGTGATATCGCGTTTTAAGAAGCATTAGAACTCTATTGCTACGATACCTAGACATCTGCAGAAGCTATTTCCTAGCAAGGGAAGTGTCGCATTTACATTCATTTGAAGTGTAGACGAGGAATACATGACACTTCGCAAATCATATTAAATCTTACCATGAAACATATAAATGAGATGCGATATCGCGTTTTAAGAAGCATTAGAACTCTATTGCTACGATACGTAGACATCTGCAAACGCTATTTCCTTGCAAGGAAGTGTCGCATTTACATTCATTTGAAGTGTAGACGAGGAATACATAACACTTCGCAAATCATATTATATCTTACCATGAAACATATAAATGAGATGCGATATCGCGTTTTAAGAAGCATTAGAACTCTATTGCTATGATACCTAGACATCTGCAGACGCTATTTCCTAGCAAGGAAGTGTCGCATTTACATTCATTTGAAGTGTAGACGAGGAATACATGACACTTCGCAAATCATCTTAAATCTTACCATGAAACATATAAATGAGATGCGATATCGCGTTTTAAGAAGCATTTGAACTCTATTGCTACGATACGTAGACATCTGCAAACGCTATTTCCTGGCAAGGAAGTGTCGCATTTACATTCATTTGAAGTGTAGGCGAGAAATACATAACACTGCGCAAATCATATTATATCTTACCATGAAACATAGAAATGAGATGCGACATCGCGTTTTAAGAAGCATAAGAACTCTATTGCTTTGATACGTAGACATCTGCAAACGCTATTTCCTAGCAAGGAAGTGTCGCATGTACATTCATTTGAATCGTAGACGAGAATGCATAACACTTCGCAATGAATATTATATCTTACCATGAAACATAGATATGGGATGCAATATCTCGTTTTAAGAAGCATTTGAACTCTATTGCTATGACACCTAGACATCTGCAGACGCTATTCCTAGCAAGGAAGTGTCGCATTTACATTCATTTGAAGTGTAGACGAGGAATACCTTACACTTCGCAAATCATATTATATCTTACCATGAAACATAGAAATGAGATGCGATATTGTGTTTTGAGAAGCATTAGAACTCTATCGCTACGATACCTAGACATCTGCAGACGCTATTTCCTTTCAAGGAAGTGTCGCATTCACATTCATTTGAAGTGTAGACGAGGAATACATAACACTTCGCAAATCATATTATATCTTACCATGAAACATAGAAATGAGATGCGATATCGCGTTTTAAGAAGCATTAGAACTCTATTGCCACGATAGGTAGACATCTGCAAACGATATTTCCTTGCAAGGAAGTGTCGCATTTACATTCATTTGAAGTGAAGACGAGGAATACATAACACTACGCAAATCATATTATATCTTACCATGAAACATAGAAATGAGATGCGATATCGCGTTTTAAGAAGCATTAGAACTCTATTGCTACGATAGGTAGACATCTGCAAACGCTATTTCCTTGCAAGGAAGTGTCGCATTTACATTCATTTGAATTGTAGACGAGGAATACATAACACTACGCAAATCATATTATATCTTACCATGAAACATAGAAATGAGATGCGATATCGCGTTTTAAGAATGACAAGAACTCTATTGCTACGATACGTAGACATCAGCAAACGCTATTTCCTAGCAAGGAAGTGTTGCATTTACATTCATTTGAAGTGTAGACGAGGAATACATGACACTTCGCAAATCATATTATATCTTACCAAGAAACATAGAAATGAGATGGCGATATCCCGTTTTAAGAAGCATTTGAACTCTATTGCTACGATACGTAGACGTCCTGCAAACCCTATTTCTTTGCAAGGAAGTGTCGCATTTACATCCATTTGAAGTGTAGACGAGGAATGCATAACACTTCGCAATGAATATTATATCTTAACATGAAACATAGATATGAGATTCTATATCTCGTTTTAAGAAGCATTTG
>NW_027490768.1:0-56043 GCF_050948175.1 Xylocopa sonorina | reverse complement strand
AAGGCGCATCTTTTAGCATAGAAATTAGAGAAAAAAAAATTCCCAAATTTTTCCGAAAATCACCCAATACCCCCCCATTGGGGTGTTTTTGAAACTTCAAACTTAAAAAAAAGTAACTTCCCGTGCAGCTAGATCAAAAATTCCAACGGCATTTTAAAGAGCGTTCCAAGGCGCATCTTTTAGCATAGAAATTAGAGAAAAAAAAATTCCCAAATTTTTCCGAAAATCACCCAATACCCCCCCATTGGGGTGTTTTTGAAACTTCAAACTTAAAAAAAAGTAACTTCCCGTGCAGCTAGATCAAAAATTCCAACGGCATTTTAAAGAGCGTTCCAAGGCGCATCTTTTAGCATAGAAATTAGAGAAAAAAAAATTCCCAAATTTTTCCGAAAATCACCCAATACCCCCCCATTGGGGTGTTTTTGAAACTTCAAACTTAAAAAAAAGTAACTTCCCGTGCAGCTAGATCAAAAATTCCAACGGCATTTTAAAGAGCGTTCCAAGGCGCATCTTTTAGCATAGAAATTAGAGAAAAAAAAATTCCCAAATTTTTCCGAAAATCACCCAATACCCCCCCATTGGGGTGTTTTTGAAACTTCAAACTTAAAAAAAAGTAACTTCCCGTGCAGCTAGATCAAAAATTCCAACGGCATTTTAAAGAGCGTTCCAAGGCGCATCTTTTAGCATAGAAATTAGAGAAAAAAAAATTCCCAAATTTTTCCGAAAATCACCCAATACCCCCCCATTGGGGTGTTTTTGAAACTTCAAACTTAAAAAAAAGTAACTTCCCGTGCAGCTAGATCAAAAATTCCAACGGCATTTTAAAGAGCGTTCCAAGGCGCATCTTTTAGCATAGAAATTAGAGAAAAAAAAATTCCCAAATTTTTCCGAAAATCACCCAATACCCCCCCATTGGGGTGTTTTTGAAACTTCAAACTTAAAAAAAAGTAACTTCCCGTGCAGCTAGATCAAAAATTCCAACGGCATTTTAAAGAGCGTTCCAAGGCGCATCTTTTAGCATAGAAATTAGAGAAAAAAAAATTCCCAAATTTTTCCGAAAATCACCCAATACCCCCCCATTGGGGTGTTTTTGAAACTTCAAACTTAAAAAAAAGTAACTTCCCGTGCAGCTAGATCAAAAATTCCAACGGCATTTTAAAGAGCGTTCCAAGGCGCATCTTTTAGCATAGAAATTAGAGAAAAAAAAATTCCCAAATTTTTCCGAAAATCACCCAATACCCCCCCATTGGGGTGTTTTTGAAACTTCAAACTTAAAAAAAAGTAACTTCCCGTGCAGCTAGATCAAAAATTCCAACGGCATTTTAAAGAGCGTTCCAAGGCGCATCTTTTAGCATAGAAATTAGAGAAAAAAAAATTCCCAAATTTTTCCGAAAATCACCCAATACCCCCCCATTGGGGTGTTTTTGAAACTTCAAACTTAAAAAAAAGTAACTTCCCGTGCAGCTAGATCAAAAATTCCAACGGCATTTTAAAGAGCGTTCCAAGGCGCATCTTTTAGCATAGAAATTAGAGAAAAAAAAATTCCCAAATTTTTCCGAAAATCACCCAATACCCCCCCATTGGGGTGTTTTTGAAACTTCAAACTTAAAAAAAAGTAACTTCCCGTGCAGCTAGATCAAAAATTCCAACGGCATTTTAAAGAGCGTTCCAAGGCGCATCTTTTAGCATAGAAATTAGAGAAAAAAAAATTCCCAAATTTTTCCGAAAATCACCCAATACCCCCCCATTGGGGTGTTTTTGAAACTTCAAACTTAAAAAAAAGTAACTTCCCGTGCAGCTAGATCAAAAATTCCAACGGCATTTTAAAGAGCGTTCCAAGGCGCATCTTTTAGCATAGAAATTAGAGAAAAAAAAATTCCCAAATTTTTCCGAAAATCACCCAATACCCCCCCATTGGGGTGTTTTTGAAACTTCAAACTTAAAAAAAAGTAACTTCCCGTGCAGCTAGATCAAAAATTCCAACGGCATTTTAAAGAGCGTTCCAAGGCGCATCTTTTAGCATAGAAATTAGAGAAAAAAAAATTCCCAAATTTTTCCGAAAATCACCCAATACCCCCCCATTGGGGTGTTTTTGAAACTTCAAACTTAAAAAAAAGTAACTTCCCGTGCAGCTAGATCAAAAATTCCAACGGCATTTTAAAGAGCGTTCCAAGGCGCATCTTTTAGCATAGAAATTAGAGAAAAAAAAATTCCCAAATTTTTCCGAAAATCACCCAATACCCCCCCATTGGGGTGTTTTTGAAACTTCAAACTTAAAAAAAAGTAACTTCCCGTGCAGCTAGATCAAAAATTCCAACGGCATTTTAAAGAGCGTTCCAAGGCGCATCTTTTAGCATAGAAATTAGAGAAAAAAAAATTCCCAAATTTTTCCGAAAATCACCCAATACCCCCCCATTGGGGTGTTTTTGAAACTTCAAACTTAAAAAAAAGTAACTTCCCGTGCAGCTAGATCAAAAATTCCAACGGCATTTTAAAGAGCGTTCCAAGGCGCATCCTTTAGCATAGAAATTAGAGAAAAAAAAATTCCCAAATTTTTCCGAAAATCACCCAATACCCCCCCATTGGGGTGTTTTTGAAACTTCAAACTTAAAAAAAAGTAACTTCCCGTGCAGCTAGATCAAAAATTCCAACGGCATTTTAAAGAGCGTTCCAAGGCGCATCTTTTAGCATAGAAATTAGAGAAAAAAAAATTCCCAAATTTTTCCGAAAATCACCCAATACCCCCCCATTGGGGTGTTTTTGAAACTTCAAACTTAAAAAAAAGTAACTTCCCGTGCAGCTAGATCAAAAATTCCAACGGCATTTTAAAGAGCGTTCCAAGGCGCATCTTTTAGCATAGAAATTAGAGAAAAAAAAATTCCCAAATTTTTCCGAAAATCACCCAATACCCCCCCATTGGGGTGTTTTTGAAACTTCAAACTTAAAAAAAAGTAACTTCCCGTGCAGCTAGATCAAAAATTCCAACGGCATTTTAAAGAGCGTTCCAAGGCGCATCTTTTAGCATAGAAATTAGAGAAAAAAAAATTCCCAAATTTTTCCGAAAATCACCCAATACCCCCCCATTGGGGTGTTTTTGAAACTTCAAACTTAAAAAAAAGTAACTTCCCGTGCAGCTAGATCAAAAATTCCAACGGCATTTTAAAGAGCGTTCCAAGGCGCATCTTTTAGCATAGAAATTAGAGAAAAAAAAATTCCCAAATTTTTCCGAAAATCACCCAATACCCCCCCATTGGGGTGTTTTTGAAACTTCAAACTTAAAAAAAAGTAACTTCCCGTGCAGCTAGATCAAAAATTCCAACGGCATTTTAAAGAGCGTTCCAAGGCGCATCTTTTAGCATAGAAATTAGAGAAAAAAAAATTCCCAAATTTTTCCGAAAATCACCCAATACCCCCCCATTGGGGTGTTTTTGAAACTTCAAACTTAAAAAAAAGTAACTTCCCGTGCAGCTAGATCAAAAATTCCAACGGCATTTTAAAGAGCGTTCCAAGGCGCATCTTTTAGCATAGAAATTAGAGAAAAAAAAATTCCCAAATTTTTCCGAAAATCACCCAATACCCCCCCATTGGGGTGTTTTTGAAACTTCAAACTTAAAAAAAAGTAACTTCCCGTGCAGCTAGATCAAAAATTCCAACGGCATTTTAAAGAGCGTTCCAAGGCGCATCTTTTAGCATAGAAATTAGAGAAAAAAAAATTCCCAAATTTTTCCGAAAATCACCCAATACCCCCCCATTGGGGTGTTTTTGAAACTTCAAACTTAAAAAAAAGTAACTTCCCGTGCAGCTAGATCAAAAATTCCAACGGCATTTTAAAGAGCGTTCCAAGGCGCATCTTTTAGCATAGAAATTAGAGAAAAAAAAATTCCCAAATTTTTCCGAAAATCACCCAATACCCCCCCATTGGGGTGTTTTTGAAACTTCAAACTTAAAAAAAAGTAACTTCCCGTGCAGCTAGATCAAAAATTCCAACGGCATTTTAAAGAGCGTTCCAAGGCGCATCTTTTAGCATAGAAATTAGAGAAAAAAAAATTCCCAAATTTTTCCGAAAATCACCCAATACCCCCCCATTGGGGTGTTTTTGAAACTTCAAACTTAAAAAAAAGTAACTTCCCGTGCAGCTAGATCAAAAATTCCAACGGCATTTTAAAGAGCGTTCCAAGGCGCATCTTTTAGCATAGAAATTAGAGAAAAAAAAATTCCCAAATTTTTCCGAAAATCACCCAATACCCCCCCATTGGGGTGTTTTTGAAACTTCAAACTTAAAAAAAAGTAACTTCCCGTGCAGCTAGATCAAAAATTCCAACGGCATTTTAAAGAGCGTTCCAAGGCGCATCTTTTAGCATAGAAATTAGAGAAAAAAAAATTCCCAAATTTTTCCGAAAATCACCCAATACCCCCCCATTGGGGTGTTTTTGAAACTTCAAACTTAAAAAAAAGTAACTTCCCGTGCAGCTAGATCAAAAATTCCAACGGCATTTTAAAGAGCGTTCCAAGGCGCATCTTTTAGCATAGAAATTAGAGAAAAAAAAATTCCCAAATTTTTCCGAAAATCACCCAATACCCCCCCATTGGGGTGTTTTTGAAACTTCAAACTTAAAAAAAAGTAACTTCCCGTGCAGCTAGATCAAAAATTCCAACGGCATTTTAAAGAGCGTTCCAAGGCGCATCTTTTAGCATAGAAATTAGAGAAAAAAAAATTCCCAAATTTTTCCGAAAATCACCCAATACCCCCCCATTGGGGTGTTTTTGAAACTTCAAACTTAAAAAAAAGTAACTTCCCGTGCAGCTAGATCAAAAATTCCAACGGCATTTTAAAGAGCGTTCCAAGGCGCATCTTTTAGCATAGAAATTAGAGAAAAAAAAATTCCCAAATTTTTCCGAAAATCACCCAATACCCCCCCATTGGGGTGTTTTTGAAACTTCAAACTTAAAAAAAAGTAACTTCCCGTGCAGCTAGATCAAAAATTCCAACGGCATTTTAAAGAGCGTTCCAAGGCGCATCTTTTAGCATAGAAATTAGAGAAAAAAAAATTCCCAAATTTTTCCGAAAATCACCCAATACCCCCCCATTGGGGTGTTTTTGAAACTTCAAACTTAAAAAAAAGTAACTTCCCGTGCAGCTAGATCAAAAATTCCAACGGCATTTTAAAGAGCGTTCCAAGGCGCATCTTTTAGCATAGAAATTAGAGAAAAAAAAATTCCCAAATTTTTCCGAAAATCACCCAATACCCCCCCATTGGGGTGTTTTTGAAACTTCAAACTTAAAAAAAAGTAACTTCCCGTGCAGCTAGATCAAAAATTCCAACGGCATTTTAAAGAGCGTTCCAAGGCGCATCTTTTAGCATAGAAATTAGAGAAAAAAAAATTCCCAAATTTTTCCGAAAATCACCCAATACCCCCCCATTGGGGTGTTTTTGAAACTTCAAACTTAAAAAAAAGTAACTTCCCGTGCAGCTAGATCAAAAATTCCAACGGCATTTTAAAGAGCGTTCCAAGGCGCATCTTTTAGCATAGAAATTAGAGAAAAAAAAATTCCCAAATTTTTCCGAAAATCACCCAATACCCCCCCATTGGGGTGTTTTTGAAACTTCAAACTTAAAAAAAAGTAACTTCCCGTGCAGCTAGATCAAAAATTCCAACGGCATTTTAAAGAGCGTTCCAAGGCGCATCTTTTAGCATAGAAATTAGAGAAAAAAAAATTCCCAAATTTTTCCGAAAATCACCCAATACCCCCCCATTGGGGTGTTTTTGAAACTTCAAACTTAAAAAAAAGTAACTTCCCGTGCAGCTAGATCAAAAATTCCAACGGCATTTTAAAGAGCGTTCCAAGGCGCATCTTTTAGCATAGAAATTAGAGAAAAAAAAATTCCCAAATTTTTCCGAAAATCACCCAATACCCCCCCATTGGGGTGTTTTTGAAACTTCAAACTTAAAAAAAAGTAACTTCCCGTGCAGCTAGATCAAAAATTCCAACGGCATTTTAAAGAGCGTTCCAAGGCGCATCTTTTAGCATAGAAATTAGAGAAAAAAAAATTCCCAAATTTTTCCGAAAATCACCCAATACCCCCCCATTGGGGTGTTTTTGAAACTTCAAACTTAAAAAAAAGTAACTTCCCGTGCAGCTAGATCAAAAATTCCAACGGCATTTTAAAGAGCGTTCCAAGGCGCATCTTTTAGCATAGAAATTAGAGAAAAAAAAATTCCCAAATTTTTCCGAAAATCACCCAATACCCCCCCATTGGGGTGTTTTTGAAACTTCAAACTTAAAAAAAAGTAACTTCCCGTGCAGCTAGATCAAAAATTCCAACGGCATTTTAAAGAGCGTTCCAAGGCGCATCTTTTAGCATAGAAATTAGAGAAAAAAAAATTCCCAAATTTTTCCGAAAATCACCCAATACCCCCCCATTGGGGTGTTTTTGAAACTTCAAACTTAAAAAAAAGTAACTTCCCGTGCAGCTAGATCAAAAATTCCAACGGCATTTTAAAGAGCGTTCCAAGGCGCATCTTTTAGCATAGAAATTAGAGAAAAAAAAATTCCCAAATTTTTCCGAAAATCACCCAATACCCCCCCATTGGGGTGTTTTTGAAACTTCAAACTTAAAAAAAAGTAACTTCCCGTGCAGCTAGATCAAAAATTCCAACGGCATTTTAAAGAGCGTTCCAAGGCGCATCTTTTAGCATAGAAATTAGAGAAAAAAAAATTCCCAAATTTTTCCGAAAATCACCCAATACCCCCCCATTGGGGTGTTTTTGAAACTTCAAACTTAAAAAAAAGTAACTTCCCGTGCAGCTAGATCAAAAATTCCAACGGCATTTTAAAGAGCGTTCCAAGGCGCATCTTTTAGCATAGAAATTAGAGAAAAAAAAATTCCCAAATTTTTCCGAAAATCACCCAATACCCCCCCATTGGGGTGTTTTTGAAACTTCAAACTTAAAAAAAAGTAACTTCCCGTGCAGCTAGATCAAAAATTCCAACGGCATTTTAAAGAGCGTTCCAAGGCGCATCTTTTAGCATAGAAATTAGAGAAAAAAAAATTCCCAAATTTTTCCGAAAATCACCCAATACCCCCCCATTGGGGTGTTTTTGAAACTTCAAACTTAAAAAAAAGTAACTTCCCGTGCAGCTAGATCAAAAATTCCAACGGCATTTTAAAGAGCGTTCCAAGGCGCATCTTTTAGCATAGAAATTAGAGAAAAAAAAATTCCCAAATTTTTCCGAAAATCACCCAATACCCCCCCATTGGGGTGTTTTTGAAACTTCAAACTTAAAAAAAAGTAACTTCCCGTGCAGCTAGATCAAAAATTCCAACGGCATTTTAAAGAGCGTTCCAAGGCGCATCTTTTAGCATAGAAATTAGAGAAAAAAAAATTCCCAAATTTTTCCGAAAATCACCCAATACCCCCCCATTGGGGTGTTTTTGAAACTTCAAACTTAAAAAAAAGTAACTTCCCGTGCAGCTAGATCAAAAATTCCAACGGCATTTTAAAGAGCGTTCCAAGGCGCATCTTTTAGCATAGAAATTAGAGAAAAAAAAATTCCCAAATTTTTCCGAAAATCACCCAATACCCCCCCATTGGGGTGTTTTTGAAACTTCAAACTTAAAAAAAAGTAACTTCCCGTGCAGCTAGATCAAAAATTCCAACGGCATTTTAAAGAGCGTTCCAAGGCGCATCTTTTAGCATAGAAATTAGAGAAAAAAAAATTCCCAAATTTTTCCGAAAATCACCCAATACCCCCCCATTGGGGTGTTTTTGAAACTTCAAACTTAAAAAAAAGTAACTTCCCGTGCAGCTAGATCAAAAATTCCAACGGCATTTTAAAGAGCGTTCCAAGGCGCATCTTTTAGCATAGAAATTAGAGAAAAAAAAATTCCCAAATTTTTCCGAAAATCACCCAATACCCCCCCATTGGGGTGTTTTTGAAACTTCAAACTTAAAAAAAAGTAACTTCCCGTGCAGCTAGATCAAAAATTCCAACGGCATTTTAAAGAGCGTTCCAAGGCGCATCTTTTAGCATAGAAATTAGAGAAAAAAAAATTCCCAAATTTTTCCGAAAATCACCCAATACCCCCCCATTGGGGTGTTTTTGAAACTTCAAACTTAAAAAAAAGTAACTTCCCGTGCAGCTAGATCAAAAATTCCAACGGCATTTTAAAGAGCGTTCCAAGGCGCATCTTTTAGCATAGAAATTAGAGAAAAAAAAATTCCCAAATTTTTCCGAAAATCACCCAATACCCCCCCATTGGGGTGTTTTTGAAACTTCAAACTTAAAAAAAAGTAACTTCCCGTGCAGCTAGATCAAAAATTCCAACGGCATTTTAAAGAGCGTTCCAAGGCGCATCTTTTAGCATAGAAATTAGAGAAAAAAAAATTCCCAAATTTTTCCGAAAATCACCCAATACCCCCCCATTGGGGTGTTTTTGAAACTTCAAACTTAAAAAAAAGTAACTTCCCGTGCAGCTAGATCAAAAATTCCAACGGCATTTTAAAGAGCGTTCCAAGGCGCATCTTTTAGCATAGAAATTAGAGAAAAAAAAATTCCCAAATTTTTCCGAAAATCACCCAATACCCCCCCATTGGGGTGTTTTTGAAACTTCAAACTTAAAAAAAAGTAACTTCCCGTGCAGCTAGATCAAAAATTCCAACGGCATTTTAAAGAGCGTTCCAAGGCGCATCTTTTAGCATAGAAATTAGAGAAAAAAAAATTCCCAAATTTTTCCGAAAATCACCCAATACCCCCCCATTGGGGTGTTTTTGAAACTTCAAACTTAAAAAAAAGTAACTTCCCGTGCAGCTAGATCAAAAATTCCAACGGCATTTTAAAGAGCGTTCCAAGGCGCATCTTTTAGCATAGAAATTAGAGAAAAAAAAATTCCCAAATTTTTCCGAAAATCACCCAATACCCCCCCATTGGGGTGTTTTTGAAACTTCAAACTTAAAAAAAAGTAACTTCCCGTGCAGCTAGATCAAAAATTCCAACGGCATTTTAAAGAGCGTTCCAAGGCGCATCTTTTAGCATAGAAATTAGAGAAAAAAAAATTCCCAAATTTTTCCGAAAATCACCCAATACCCCCCCATTGGGGTGTTTTTGAAACTTCAAACTTAAAAAAAAGTAACTTCCCGTGCAGCGAGATCAAAAATTCCAACGGCATTTTAAAGAGCGTTCCAAGGCGCATCTTTTAGCATAGAAATTAGAGAAAAAAAAATTCCCAAATTTTTCCGAAAATCACCCAATACCCCCCCATTGGGGTGTTTTTGAAACTTCAAACTTAAAAAAAAGTAACTTCCCGTGCAGCTAGATCAAAAATTCCAACGGCATTTTAAAGAGCGTTCCAAGGCGCATCTTTTAGCATAGAAATTAGAGAAAAAAAAATTCCCAAATTTTTCCGAAAATCACCCAATACCCCCCCATTGGGGTGTTTTTGAAACTTCAAACTTAAAAAAAAGTAACTTCCCGTGCAGCTAGATCAAAAATTCCAACGGCATTTTAAAGAGCGTTCCAAGGCGCATCTTTTAGCATAGAAATTAGAGAAAAAAAAATTCCCAAATTTTTCCGAAAATCACCCAATACCCCCCCATTAGGGTGTTTTTGAAACTTCAAACTTAAAAAAAAGTAACTTCCCGTGCAGCGAGATCAAAAATTCCAACGGCATTTTAAAGAGCGTTCCAAGGCGCATCTTTTAGCATAGAAATTAGAGAAAAAAAAATTCCCAAATTTTTCCGAAAATCACCCAATACCCCCCCATTGGGGTGTTTTTGAAACTTCAAACTTAAAAAAAAGTAACTTCCCGTGCAGCTAGATCAAAAATTCCAACGGCATTTTAAAGAGCGTTCCAAGGCGCATCTTTTAGCATAGAAATTAGAGAAAAAAAAATTCCCAAATTTTTCCGAAAATCACCCAATACCCCCCCATTGGGGTGTTTTTGAAACTTCAAACTTAAAAAAAAGTAACTTCCCGTGCAGCTAGATCAAAAATTCCAACGGCATTTTAAAGAGCGTTCCAAGGCGCATCTTTTAGCATAGAAATTAGAGAAAAAAAAATTCCCAAATTTTTCCGAAAATCACCCAATACCCCCCCATTGGGGTGTTTTTGAAACTTCAAACTTAAAAAAAAGTAACTTCCCGTGCAGCTAGATCAAAAATTCCAACGGCATTTTAAAGAGCGTTCCAAGGCGCATCTTTTAGCATAGAAATTAGAGAAAAAAAAATTCCCAAATTTTTCCGAAAATCACCCAATACCCCCCCATTGGGGTGTTTTTGAAACTTCAAACTTAAAAAAAAGTAACTTCCCGTGCAGCTAGATCAAAAATTCCAACGGCATTTTAAAGAGCGTTCCAAGGCGCATCTTTTAGCATAGAAATTAGAGAAAAAAAAATTCCCAAATTTTTCCGAAAATCACCCAATACCCCCCCATTGGGGTGTTTTTGAAACTTCAAACTTAAAAAAAAGTAACTTCCCGTGCAGCTAGATCAAAAATTCCAACGGCATTTTAAAGAGCGTTCCAAGGCGCATCTTTTAGCATAGAAATTAGAGAAAAAAAAATTCCCAAATTTTTCCGAAAATCACCCAATACCCCCCCATTGGGGTGTTTTTGAAACTTCAAACTTAAAAAAAAGTAACTTCCCGTGCAGCTAGATCAAAAATTCCAACGGCATTTTAAAGAGCGTTCCAAGGCGCATCTTTTAGCATAGAAATTAGAGAAAAAAAAATTCCCAAATTTTTCCGAAAATCACCCAATACCCCCCCATTGGGGTGTTTTTGAAACTTCAAACTTAAAAAAAAGTAACTTCCCGTGCAGCTAGATCAAAAATTCCAACGGCATTTTAAAGAGCGTTCCAAGGCGCATCTTTTAGCATAGAAATTAGAGAAAAAAAAATTCCCAAATTTTTCCGAAAATCACCCAATACCCCCCCATTGGGGTGTTTTTGAAACTTCAAACTTAAAAAAAAGTAACTTCCCGTGCAGCTAGATCAAAAATTCCAACGGCATTTTAAAGAGCGTTCCAAGGCGCATCTTTTAGCATAGAAATTAGAGAAAAAAAAATTCCCAAATTTTTCCGAAAATCACCCAATACCCCCCCATTGGGGTGTTTTTGAAACTTCAAACTTAAAAAAAAGTAACTTCCCGTGCAGCTAGATCAAAAATTCCAACGGCATTTTAAAGAGCGTTCCAAGGCGCATCTTTTAGCATAGAAATTAGAGAAAAAAAAATTCCCAAATTTTTCCGAAAATCACCCAATACCCCCCCATTGGGGTGTTTTTGAAACTTCAAACTTAAAAAAAAGTAACTTCCCGTGCAGCTAGATCAAAAATTCCAACGGCATTTTAAAGAGCGTTCCAAGGCGCATCTTTTAGCATAGAAATTAGAGAAAAAAAAATTCCCAAATTTTTCCGAAAATCACCCAATACCCCCCCATTGGGGTGTTTTTGAAACTTCAAACTTAAAAAAAAGTAACTTCCCGTGCAGCTAGATCAAAAATTCCAACGGCATTTTAAAGAGCGTTCCAAGGCGCATCTTTTAGCATAGAAATTAGAGAAAAAAAAATTCCCAAATTTTTCCGAAAATCACCCAATACCCCCCCATTGGGGTGTTTTTGAAACTTCAAACTTAAAAAAAAGTAACTTCCCGTGCAGCTAGATCAAAAATTCCAACGGCATTTTAAAGAGCGTTCCAAGGCGCATCTTTTAGCATAGAAATTAGAGAAAAAAAAATTCCCAAATTTTTCCGAAAATCACCCAATACCCCCCCATTGGGGTGTTTTTGAAACTTCAAACTTAAAAAAAAGTAACTTCCCGTGCAGCTAGATCAAAAATTCCAACGGCATTTTAAAGAGCGTTCCAAGGCGCATCTTTTAGCATAGAAATTAGAGAAAAAAAAATTCCCAAATTTTTCCGAAAATCACCCAATACCCCCCCATTGGGGTGTTTTTGAAACTTCAAACTTAAAAAAAAGTAACTTCCCGTGCAGCTAGATCAAAAATTCCAACGGCATTTTAAAGAGCGTTCCAAGGCGCATCTTTTAGCATAGAAATTAGAGAAAAAAAAATTCCCAAATTTTTCCGAAAATCACCCAATACCCCCCCATTGGGGTGTTTTTGAAACTTCAAACTTAAAAAAAAGTAACTTCCCGTGCAGCTAGATCAAAAATTCCAACGGCATTTTAAAGAGCGTTCCAAGGCGCATCTTTTAGCATAGAAATTAGAGAAAAAAAAATTCCCAAATTTTTCCGAAAATCACCCAATACCCCCCCATTGGGGTGTTTTTGAAACTTCAAACTTAAAAAAAAGTAACTTCCCGTGCAGCTAGATCAAAAATTCCAACGGCATTTTAAAGAGCGTTCCAAGGCGCATCTTTTAGCATAGAAATTAGAGAAAAAAAAATTCCCAAATTTTTCCGAAAATCACCCAATACCCCCCCATTGGGGTGTTTTTGAAACTTCAAACTTAAAAAAAAGTAACTTCCCGTGCAGCTAGATCAAAAATTCCAACGGCATTTTAAAGAGCGTTCCAAGGCGCATCTTTTAGCATAGAAATTAGAGAAAAAAAAATTCCCAAATTTTTCCGAAAATCACCCAATACCCCCCCATTGGGGTGTTTTTGAAACTTCAAACTTAAAAAAAAGTAACTTCCCGTGCAGCTAGATCAAAAATTCCAACGGCATTTTAAAGAGCGTTCCAAGGCGCATCTTTTAGCATAGAAATTAGAGAAAAAAAAATTCCCAAATTTTTCCGAAAATCACCCAATACCCCCCCATTGGGGTGTTTTTGAAACTTCAAACTTAAAAAAAAGTAACTTCCCGTGCAGCTAGATCAAAAATTCCAACGGCATTTTAAAGAGCGTTCCAAGGCGCATCTTTTAGCATAGAAATTAGAGAAAAAAAAATTCCCAAATTTTTCCGAAAATCACCCAATACCCCCCCATTGGGGTGTTTTTGAAACTTCAAACTTAAAAAAAAGTAACTTCCCGTGCAGCTAGATCAAAAATTCCAACGGCATTTTAAAGAGCGTTCCAAGGCGCATCTTTTAGCATAGAAATTAGAGAAAAAAAAATTCCCAAATTTTTCCGAAAATCACCCAATACCCCCCCATTGGGGTGTTTTTGAAACTTCAAACTTAAAAAAAAGTAACTTCCCGTGCAGCTAGATCAAAAATTCCAACGGCATTTTAAAGAGCGTTCCAAGGCGCATCTTTTAGCATAGAAATTAGAGAAAAAAAAATTCCCAAATTTTTCCGAAAATCACCCAATACCCCCCCATTGGGGTGTTTTTGAAACTTCAAACTTAAAAAAAAGTAACTTCCCGTGCAGCTAGATCAAAAATTCCAACGGCATTTTAAAGAGCGTTCCAAGGCGCATCTTTTAGCATAGAAATTAGAGAAAAAAAAATTCCCAAATTTTTCCGAAAATCACCCAATACCCCCCCATTGGGGTGTTTTTGAAACTTCAAACTTAAAAAAAAGTAACTTCCCGTGCAGCTAGATCAAAAATTCCAACGGCATTTTAAAGAGCGTTCCAAGGCGCATCTTTTAGCATAGAAATTAGAGAAAAAAAAATTCCCAAATTTTTCCGAAAATCACCCAATACCCCCCCATTGGGGTGTTTTTGAAACTTCAAACTTAAAAAAAAGTAACTTCCCGTGCAGCTAGATCAAAAATTCCAACGGCATTTTAAAGAGCGTTCCAAGGCGCATCTTTTAGCATAGAAATTAGAGAAAAAAAAATTCCCAAATTTTTCCGAAAATCACCCAATACCCCCCCATTGGGGTGTTTTTGAAACTTCAAACTTAAAAAAAAGTAACTTCCCGTGCAGCTAGATCAAAAATTCCAACGGCATTTTAAAGAGCGTTCCAAGGCGCATCTTTTAGCATAGAAATTAGAGAAAAAAAAATTCCCAAATTTTTCCGAAAATCACCCAATACCCCCCCATTGGGGTGTTTTTGAAACTTCAAACTTAAAAAAAAGTAACTTCCCGTGCAGCTAGATCAAAAATTCCAACGGCATTTTAAAGAGCGTTCCAAGGCGCATCTTTTAGCATAGAAATTAGAGAAAAAAAAATTCCCAAATTTTTCCGAAAATCACCCAATACCCCCCCATTGGGGTGTTTTTGAAACTTCAAACTTAAAAAAAAGTAACTTCCCGTGCAGCTAGATCAAAAATTCCAACGGCATTTTAAAGAGCGTTCCAAGGCGCATCTTTTAGCATAGAAATTAGAGAAAAAAAAATTCCCAAATTTTTCCGAAAATCACCCAATACCCCCCCATTGGGGTGTTTTTGAAACTTCAAACTTAAAAAAAAGTAACTTCCCGTGCAGCTAGATCAAAAATTCCAACGGCATTTTAAAGAGCGTTCCAAGGCGCATCTTTTAGCATAGAAATTAGAGAAAAAAAAATTCCCAAATTTTTCCGAAAATCACCCAATACCCCCCCATTGGGGTGTTTTTGAAACTTCAAACTTAAAAAAAAGTAACTTCCCGTGCAGCTAGATCAAAAATTCCAACGGCATTTTAAAGAGCGTTCCAAGGCGCATCTTTTAGCATAGAAATTAGAGAAAAAAAAATTCCCAAATTTTTCCGAAAATCACCCAATACCCCCCCATTGGGGTGTTTTTGAAACTTCAAACTTAAAAAAAAGTAACTTCCCGTGCAGCTAGATCAAAAATTCCAACGGCATTTTAAAGAGCGTTCCAAGGCGCATCTTTTAGCATAGAAATTAGAGAAAAAAAAATTCCCAAATTTTTCCGAAAATCACCCAATACCCCCCCATTGGGGTGTTTTTGAAACTTCAAACTTAAAAAAAAGTAACTTCCCGTGCAGCTAGATCAAAAATTCCAACGGCATTTTAAAGAGCGTTCCAAGGCGCATCTTTTAGCATAGAAATTAGAGAAAAAAAAATTCCCAAATTTTTCCGAAAATCACCCAATACCCCCCCATTGGGGTGTTTTTGAAACTTCAAACTTAAAAAAAAGTAACTTCCCGTGCAGCTAGATCAAAAATTCCAACGGCATTTTAAAGAGCGTTCCAAGGCGCATCTTTTAGCATAGAAATTAGAGAAAAAAAAATTCCCAAATTTTTCCGAAAATCACCCAATACCCCCCCATTGGGGTGTTTTTGAAACTTCAAACTTAAAAAAAAGTAACTTCCCGTGCAGCTAGATCAAAAATTCCAACGGCATTTTAAAGAGCGTTCCAAGGCGCATCTTTTAGCATAGAAATTAGAGAAAAAAAAATTCCCAAATTTTTCCGAAAATCACCCAATACCCCCCCATTGGGGTGTTTTTGAAACTTCAAACTTAAAAAAAAGTAACTTCCCGTGCAGCGAGATCAAAAATTCCAACGGCATTTTAAAGAGCGTTCCAAGGCGCATCTTTTAGCATAGAAATTAGAGAAAAAAAAATTCCCAAATTTTTCCGAAAATCACCCAATACCCCCCCATTGGGGTGTTTTTGAAACTTCAAACTTAAAAAAAAGTAACTTCCCGTGCAGCTAGATCAAAAATTCCAACGGCATTTTAAAGAGCGTTCCAAGGCGCATCTTTTAGCATAGAAATTAGAGAAAAAAAAATTCCCAAATTTTTCCGAAAATCACCCAATACCCCCCCATTGGGGTGTTTTTGAAACTTCAAACTTAAAAAAAAGTAACTTCCCGTGCAGCTAGATCAAAAATTCCAACGGCATTTTAAAGAGCGTTCCAAGGCGCATCTTTTAGCATAGAAATTAGAGAAAAAAAAATTCCCAAATTTTTCCGAAAATCACCCAATACCCCCCCATTGGGGTGTTTTTGAAACTTCAAACTTAAAAAAAAGTAACTTCCCGTGCAGCTAGATCAAAAATTCCAACGGCATTTTAAAGAGCGTTCCAAGGCGCATCTTTTAGCATAGAAATTAGAGAAAAAAAAATTCCCAAATTTTTCCGAAAATCACCCAATACCCCCCCATTGGGGTGTTTTTGAAACTTCAAACTTAAAAAAAAGTAACTTCCCGTGCAGCTAGATCAAAAATTCCAACGGCATTTTAAAGAGCGTTCCAAGGCGCATCTTTTAGCATAGAAATTAGAGAAAAAAAAATTCCCAAATTTTTCCGAAAATCACCCAATACCCCCCCATTGGGGTGTTTTTGAAACTTCAAACTTAAAAAAAAGTAACTTCCCGTGCAGCTAGATCAAAAATTCCAACGGCATTTTAAAGAGCGTTCCAAGGCGCATCTTTTAGCATAGAAATTAGAGAAAAAAAAATTCCCAAATTTTTCCGAAAATCACCCAATACCCCCCCATTGGGGTGTTTTTGAAACTTCAAACTTAAAAAAAAGTAACTTCCCGTGCAGCTAGATCAAAAATTCCAACGGCATTTTAAAGAGCGTTCCAAGGCGCATCTTTTAGCATAGAAATTAGAGAAAAAAAAATTCCCAAATTTTTCCGAAAATCACCCAATACCCCCCCATTGGGGTGTTTTTGAAACTTCAAACTTAAAAAAAAGTAACTTCCCGTGCAGCTAGATCAAAAATTCCAACGGCATTTTAAAGAGCGTTCCAAGGCGCATCTTTTAGCATAGAAATTAGAGAAAAAAAAATTCCCAAATTTTTCCGAAAATCACCCAATACCCCCCCATTGGGGTGTTTTTGAAACTTCAAACTTAAAAAAAAGTAACTTCCCGTGCAGCTAGATCAAAAATTCCAACGGCATTTTAAAGAGCGTTCCAAGGCGCATCTTTTAGCATAGAAATTAGAGAAAAAAAAATTCCCAAATTTTTCCGAAAATCACCCAATACCCCCCCATTGGGGTGTTTTTGAAACTTCAAACTTAAAAAAAAGTAACTTCCCGTGCAGCTAGATCAAAAATTCCAACGGCATTTTAAAGAGCGTTCCAAGGCGCATCTTTTAGCATAGAAATTAGAGAAAAAAAAATTCCCAAATTTTTCCGAAAATCACCCAATACCCCCCCATTGGGGTGTTTTTGAAACTTCAAACTTAAAAAAAAGTAACTTCCCGTGCAGCTAGATCAAAAATTCCAACGGCATTTTAAAGAGCGTTCCAAGGCGCATCTTTTAGCATAGAAATTAGAGAAAAAAAAATTCCCAAATTTTTCCGAAAATCACCCAATACCCCCCCATTGGGGTGTTTTTGAAACTTCAAACTTAAAAAAAAGTAACTTCCCGTGCAGCTAGATCAAAAATTCCAACGGCATTTTAAAGAGCGTTCCAAGGCGCATCTTTTAGCATAGAAATTAGAGAAAAAAAAATTCCCAAATTTTTCCGAAAATCACCCAATACCCCCCCATTGGGGTGTTTTTGAAACTTCAAACTTAAAAAAAAGTAACTTCCCGTGCAGCTAGATCAAAAATTCCAACGGCATTTTAAAGAGCGTTCCAAGGCGCATCTTTTAGCATAGAAATTAGAGAAAAAAAAATTCCCAAATTTTTCCGAAAATCACCCAATACCCCCCCATTGGGGTGTTTTTGAAACTTCAAACTTAAAAAAAAGTAACTTCCCGTGCAGCTAGATCAAAAATTCCAACGGCATTTTAAAGAGCGTTCCAAGGCGCATCTTTTAGCATAGAAATTAGAGAAAAAAAAATTCCCAAATTTTTCCGAAAATCACCCAATACCCCCCCATTGGGGTGTTTTTGAAACTTCAAACTTAAAAAAAAGTAACTTCCCGTGCAGCTAGATCAAAAATTCCAACGGCATTTTAAAGAGCGTTCCAAGGCGCATCTTTTAGCATAGAAATTAGAGAAAAAAAAATTCCCAAATTTTTCCGAAAATCACCCAATACCCCCCCATTGGGGTGTTTTTGAAACTTCAAACTTAAAAAAAAGTAACTTCCCGTGCAGCTAGATCAAAAATTCCAACGGCATTTTAAAGAGCGTTCCAAGGCGCATCTTTTAGCATAGAAATTAGAGAAAAAAAAATTCCCAAATTTTTCCGAAAATCACCCAATACCCCCCCATTGGGGTGTTTTTGAAACTTCAAACTTAAAAAAAAGTAACTTCCCGTGCAGCTAGATCAAAAATTCCAACGGCATTTTAAAGAGCGTTCCAAGGCGCATCTTTTAGCATAGAAATTAGAGAAAAAAAAATTCCCAAATTTTTCCGAAAATCACCCAATACCCCCCCATTGGGGTGTTTTTGAAACTTCAAACTTAAAAAAAAGTAACTTCCCGTGCAGCTAGATCAAAAATTCCAACGGCATTTTAAAGAGCGTTCCAAGGCGCATCTTTTAGCATAGAAATTAGAGAAAAAAAAATTCCCAAATTTTTCCGAAAATCACCCAATACCCCCCCATTGGGGTGTTTTTGAAACTTCAAACTTAAAAAAAAGTAACTTCCCGTGCAGCTAGATCAAAAATTCCAACGGCATTTTAAAGAGCGTTCCAAGGCGCATCTTTTAGCATAGAAATTAGAGAAAAAAAAATTCCCAAATTTTTCCGAAAATCACCCAATACCCCCCCATTGGGGTGTTTTTGAAACTTCAAACTTAAAAAAAAGTAACTTCCCGTGCAGCTAGATCAAAAATTCCAACGGCATTTTAAAGAGCGTTCCAAGGCGCATCTTTTAGCATAGAAATTAGAGAAAAAAAAATTCCCAAATTTTTCCGAAAATCACCCAATACCCCCCCATTGGGGTGTTTTTGAAACTTCAAACTTAAAAAAAAGTAACTTCCCGTGCAGCTAGATCAAAAATTCCAACGGCATTTTAAAGAGCGTTCCAAGGCGCATCTTTTAGCATAGAAATTAGAGAAAAAAAAATTCCCAAATTTTTCCGAAAATCACCCAATACCCCCCCATTGGGGTGTTTTTGAAACTTCAAACTTAAAAAAAAGTAACTTCCCGTGCAGCTAGATCAAAAATTCCAACGGCATTTTAAAGAGCGTTCCAAGGCGCATCTTTTAGCATAGAAATTAGAGAAAAAAAAATTCCCAAATTTTTCCGAAAATCACCCAATACCCCCCCATTGGGGTGTTTTTGAAACTTCAAACTTAAAAAAAAGTAACTTCCCGTGCAGCTAGATCAAAAATTCCAACGGCATTTTAAAGAGCGTTCCAAGGCGCATCTTTTAGCATAGAAATTAGAGAAAAAAAAATTCCCAAATTTTTCCGAAAATCACCCAATACCCCCCCATTGGGGTGTTTTTGAAACTTCAAACTTAAAAAAAAGTAACTTCCCGTGCAGCTAGATCAAAAATTCCAACGGCATTTTAAAGAGCGTTCCAAGGCGCATCTTTTAGCATAGAAATTAGAGAAAAAAAAATTCCCAAATTTTTCCGAAAATCACCCAATACCCCCCCATTGGGGTGTTTTTGAAACTTCAAACTTAAAAAAAAGTAACTTCCCGTGCAGCTAGATCAAAAATTCCAACGGCATTTTAAAGAGCGTTCCAAGGCGCATCTTTTAGCATAGAAATTAGAGAAAAAAAAATTCCCAAATTTTTCCGAAAATCACCCAATACCCCCCCATTGGGGTGTTTTTGAAACTTCAAACTTAAAAAAAAGTAACTTCCCGTGCAGCTAGATCAAAAATTCCAACGGCATTTTAAAGAGCGTTCCAAGGCGCATCTTTTAGCATAGAAATTAGAGAAAAAAAAATTCCCAAATTTTTCCGAAAATCACCCAATACCCCCCCATTGGGGTGTTTTTGAAACTTCAAACTTAAAAAAAAGTAACTTCCCGTGCAGCTAGATCAAAAATTCCAACGGCATTTTAAAGAGCGTTCCAAGGCGCATCTTTTAGCATAGAAATTAGAGAAAAAAAAATTCCCAAATTTTTCCGAAAATCACCCAATACCCCCCCATTGGGGTGTTTTTGAAACTTCAAACTTAAAAAAAAGTAACTTCCCGTGCAGCTAGATCAAAAATTCCAACGGCATTTTAAAGAGCGTTCCAAGGCGCATCTTTTAGCATAGAAATTAGAGAAAAAAAAATTCCCAAATTTTTCCGAAAATCACCCAATACCCCCCCATTGGGGTGTTTTTGAAACTTCAAACTTAAAAAAAAGTAACTTCCCGTGCAGCTAGATCAAAAATTCCAACGGCATTTTAAAGAGCGTTCCAAGGCGCATCTTTTAGCATAGAAATTAGAGAAAAAAAAATTCCCAAATTTTTCCGAAAATCACCCAATACCCCCCCATTGGGGTGTTTTTGAAACTTCAAACTTAAAAAAAAGTAACTTCCCGTGCAGCTAGATCAAAAATTCCAACGGCATTTTAAAGAGCGTTCCAAGGCGCATCTTTTAGCATAGAAATTAGAGAAAAAAAAATTCCCAAATTTTTCCGAAAATCACCCAATACCCCCCCATTGGGGTGTTTTTGAAACTTCAAACTTAAAAAAAAGTAACTTCCCGTGCAGCTAGATCAAAAATTCCAACGGCATTTTAAAGAGCGTTCCAAGGCGCATCTTTTAGCATAGAAATTAGAGAAAAAAAAATTCCCAAATTTTTCCGAAAATCACCCAATACCCCCCCATTGGGGTGTTTTTGAAACTTCAAACTTAAAAAAAAGTAACTTCCCGTGCAGCTAGATCAAAAATTCCAACGGCATTTTAAAGAGCGTTCCAAGGCGCATCTTTTAGCATAGAAATTAGAGAAAAAAAAATTCCCAAATTTTTCCGAAAATCACCCAATACCCCCCCATTGGGGTGTTTTTGAAACTTCAAACTTAAAAAAAAGTAACTTCCCGTGCAGCTAGATCAAAAATTCCAACGGCATTTTAAAGAGCGTTCCAAGGCGCATCTTTTAGCATAGAAATTAGAGAAAAAAAAATTCCCAAATTTTTCCGAAAATCACCCAATACCCCCCCATTGGGGTGTTTTTGAAACTTCAAACTTAAAAAAAAGTAACTTCCCGTGCAGCTAGATCAAAAATTCCAACGGCATTTTAAAGAGCGTTCCAAGGCGCATCTTTTAGCATAGAAATTAGAGAAAAAAAAATTCCCAAATTTTTCCGAAAATCACCCAATACCCCCCCATTGGGGTGTTTTTGAAACTTCAAACTTAAAAAAAAGTAACTTCCCGTGCAGCTAGATCAAAAATTCCAACGGCATTTTAAAGAGCGTTCCAAGGCGCATCTTTTAGCATAGAAATTAGAGAAAAAAAAATTCCCAAATTTTTCCGAAAATCACCCAATACCCCCCCATTGGGGTGTTTTTGAAACTTCAAACTTAAAAAAAAGTAACTTCCCGTGCAGCTAGATCAAAAATTCCAACGGCATTTTAAAGAGCGTTCCAAGGCGCATCTTTTAGCATAGAAATTAGAGAAAAAAAAATTCCCAAATTTTTCCGAAAATCACCCAATACCCCCCCATTGGGGTGTTTTTGAAACTTCAAACTTAAAAAAAAGTAACTTCCCGTGCAGCTAGATCAAAAATTCCAACGGCATTTTAAAGAGCGTTCCAAGGCGCATCTTTTAGCATAGAAATTAGAGAAAAAAAAATTCCCAAATTTTTCCGAAAATCACCCAATACCCCCCCATTGGGGTGTTTTTGAAACTTCAAACTTAAAAAAAAGTAACTTCCCGTGCAGCTAGATCAAAAATTCCAACGGCATTTTAAAGAGCGTTCCAAGGCGCATCTTTTAGCATAGAAATTAGAGAAAAAAAAATTCCCAAATTTTTCCGAAAATCACCCAATACCCCCCCATTGGGGTGTTTTTGAAACTTCAAACTTAAAAAAAAGTAACTTCCCGTGCAGCTAGATCAAAAATTCCAACGGCATTTTAAAGAGCGTTCCAAGGCGCATCTTTTAGCATAGAAATTAGAGAAAAAAAAATTCCCAAATTTTTCCGAAAATCACCCAATACCCCCCCATTGGGGTGTTTTTGAAACTTCAAACTTAAAAAAAAGTAACTTCCCGTGCAGCTAGATCAAAAATTCCAACGGCATTTTAAAGAGCGTTCCAAGGCGCATCTTTTAGCATAGAAATTAGAGAAAAAAAAATTCCCAAATTTTTCCGAAAATCACCCAATACCCCCCCATTGGGGTGTTTTTGAAACTTCAAACTTAAAAAAAAGTAACTTCCCGTGCAGCTAGATCAAAAATTCCAACGGCATTTTAAAGAGCGTTCCAAGGCGCATCTTTTAGCATAGAAATTAGAGAAAAAAAAATTCCCAAATTTTTCCGAAAATCACCCAATACCCCCCCATTGGGGTGTTTTTGAAACTTCAAACTTAAAAAAAAGTAACTTCCCGTGCAGCTAGATCAAAAATTCCAACGGCATTTTAAAGAGCGTTCCAAGGCGCATCTTTTAGCATAGAAATTAGAGAAAAAAAAATTCCCAAATTTTTCCGAAAATCACCCAATACCCCCCCATTGGGGTGTTTTTGAAACTTCAAACTTAAAAAAAAGTAACTTCCCGTGCAGCTAGATCAAAAATTCCAACGGCATTTTAAAGAGCGTTCCAAGGCGCATCTTTTAGCATAGAAATTAGAGAAAAAAAAATTCCCAAATTTTTCCGAAAATCACCCAATACCCCCCCATTGGGGTGTTTTTGAAACTTCAAACTTAAAAAAAAGTAACTTCCCGTGCAGCTAGATCAAAAATTCCAACGGCATTTTAAAGAGCGTTCCAAGGCGCATCTTTTAGCATAGAAATTAGAGAAAAAAAAATTCCCAAATTTTTCCGAAAATCACCCAATACCCCCCCATTGGGGTGTTTTTGAAACTTCAAACTTAAAAAAAAGTAACTTCCCGTGCAGCTAGATCAAAAATTCCAACGGCATTTTAAAGAGCGTTCCAAGGCGCATCTTTTAGCATAGAAATTAGAGAAAAAAAAATTCCCAAATTTTTCCGAAAATCACCCAATACCCCCCCATTGGGGTGTTTTTGAAACTTCAAACTTAAAAAAAAGTAACTTCCCGTGCAGCTAGATCAAAAATTCCAACGGCATTTTAAAGAGCGTTCCAAGGCGCATCTTTTAGCATAGAAATTAGAGAAAAAAAAATTCCCAAATTTTTCCGAAAATCACCCAATACCCCCCCATTGGGGTGTTTTTGAAACTTCAAACTTAAAAAAAAGTAACTTCCCGTGCAGCTAGATCAAAAATTCCAACGGCATTTTAAAGAGCGTTCCAAGGCGCATCTTTTAGCATAGAAATTAGAGAAAAAAAAATTCCCAAATTTTTCCGAAAATCACCCAATACCCCCCCATTGGGGTGTTTTTGAAACTTCAAACTTAAAAAAAAGTAACTTCCCGTGCAGCTAGATCAAAAATTCCAACGGCATTTTAAAGAGCGTTCCAAGGCGCATCTTTTAGCATAGAAATTAGAGAAAAAAAAATTCCCAAATTTTTCCGAAAATCACCCAATACCCCCCCATTGGGGTGTTTTTGAAACTTCAAACTTAAAAAAAAGTAACTTCCCGTGCAGCTAGATCAAAAATTCCAACGGCATTTTAAAGAGCGTTCCAAGGCGCATCTTTTAGCATAGAAATTAGAGAAAAAAAAATTCCCAAATTTTTCCGAAAATCACCCAATACCCCCCCATTGGGGTGTTTTTGAAACTTCAAACTTAAAAAAAAGTAACTTCCCGTGCAGCTAGATCAAAAATTCCAACGGCATTTTAAAGAGCGTTCCAAGGCGCATCTTTTAGCATAGAAATTAGAGAAAAAAAAATTCCCAAATTTTTCCGAAAATCACCCAATACCCCCCCATTGGGGTGTTTTTGAAACTTCAAACTTAAAAAAAAGTAACTTCCCGTGCAGCTAGATCAAAAATTCCAACGGCATTTTAAAGAGCGTTCCAAGGCGCATCTTTTAGCATAGAAATTAGAGAAAAAAAAATTCCCAAATTTTTCCGAAAATCACCCAATACCCCCCCATTGGGGTGTTTTTGAAACTTCAAACTTAAAAAAAAGTAACTTCCCGTGCAGCTAGATCAAAAATTCCAACGGCATTTTAAAGAGCGTTCCAAGGCGCATCTTTTAGCATAGAAATTAGAGAAAAAAAAATTCCCAAATTTTTCCGAAAATCACCCAATACCCCCCCATTGGGGTGTTTTTGAAACTTCAAACTTAAAAAAAAGTAACTTCCCGTGCAGCTAGATCAAAAATTCCAACGGCATTTTAAAGAGCGTTCCAAGGCGCATCTTTTAGCATAGAAATTAGAGAAAAAAAAATTCCCAAATTTTTCCGAAAATCACCCAATACCCCCCCATTGGGGTGTTTTTGAAACTTCAAACTTAAAAAAAAGTAACTTCCCGTGCAGCTAGATCAAAAATTCCAACGGCATTTTAAAGAGCGTTCCAAGGCGCATCTTTTAGCATAGAAATTAGAGAAAAAAAAATTCCCAAATTTTTCCGAAAATCACCCAATACCCCCCCATTGGGGTGTTTTTGAAACTTCAAACTTAAAAAAAAGTAACTTCCCGTGCAGCTAGATCAAAAATTCCAACGGCATTTTAAAGAGCGTTCCAAGGCGCATCTTTTAGCATAGAAATTAGAGAAAAAAAAATTCCCAAATTTTTCCGAAAATCACCCAATACCCCCCCATTGGGGTGTTTTTGAAACTTCAAACTTAAAAAAAAGTAACTTCCCGTGCAGCTAGATCAAAAATTCCAACGGCATTTTAAAGAGCGTTCCAAGGCGCATCTTTTAGCATAGAAATTAGAGAAAAAAAAATTCCCAAATTTTTCCGAAAATCACCCAATACCCCCCCATTGGGGTGTTTTTGAAACTTCAAACTTAAAAAAAAGTAACTTCCCGTGCAGCTAGATCAAAAATTCCAACGGCATTTTAAAGAGCGTTCCAAGGCGCATCTTTTAGCATAGAAATTAGAGAAAAAAAAATTCCCAAATTTTTCCGAAAATCACCCAATACCCCCCCATTGGGGTGTTTTTGAAACTTCAAACTTAAAAAAAAGTAACTTCCCGTGCAGCTAGATCAAAAATTCCAACGGCATTTTAAAGAGCGTTCCAAGGCGCATCTTTTAGCATAGAAATTAGAGAAAAAAAAATTCCCAAATTTTTCCGAAAATCACCCAATACCCCCCCATTGGGGTGTTTTTGAAACTTCAAACTTAAAAAAAAGTAACTTCCCGTGCAGCTAGATCAAAAATTCCAACGGCATTTTAAAGAGCGTTCCAAGGCGCATCTTTTAGCATAGAAATTAGAGAAAAAAAAATTCCCAAATTTTTCCGAAAATCACCCAATACCCCCCCATTGGGGTGTTTTTGAAACTTCAAACTTAAAAAAAAGTAACTTCCCGTGCAGCTAGATCAAAAATTCCAACGGCATTTTAAAGAGCGTTCCAAGGCGCATCTTTTAGCATAGAAATTAGAGAAAAAAAAATTCCCAAATTTTTCCGAAAATCACCCAATACCCCCCCATTGGGGTGTTTTTGAAACTTCAAACTTAAAAAAAAGTAACTTCCCGTGCAGCTAGATCAAAAATTCCAACGGCATTTTAAAGAGCGTTCCAAGGCGCATCTTTTAGCATAGAAATTAGAGAAAAAAAAATTCCCAAATTTTTCCGAAAATCACCCAATACCCCCCCATTGGGGTGTTTTTGAAACTTCAAACTTAAAAAAAAGTAACTTCCCGTGCAGCTAGATCAAAAATTCCAACGGCATTTTAAAGAGCGTTCCAAGGCGCATCTTTTAGCATAGAAATTAGAGAAAAAAAAATTCCCAAATTTTTCCGAAAATCACCCAATACCCCCCCATTGGGGTGTTTTTGAAACTTCAAACTTAAAAAAAAGTAACTTCCCGTGCAGCTAGATCAAAAATTCCAACGGCATTTTAAAGAGCGTTCCAAGGCGCATCTTTTAGCATAGAAATTAGAGAAAAAAAAATTCCCAAATTTTTCCGAAAATCACCCAATACCCCCCCATTGGGGTGTTTTTGAAACTTCAAACTTAAAAAAAAGTAACTTCCCGTGCAGCTAGATCAAAAATTCCAACGGCATTTTAAAGAGCGTTCCAAGGCGCATCTTTTAGCATAGAAATTAGAGAAAAAAAAATTCCCAAATTTTTCCGAAAATCACCCAATACCCCCCCATTGGGGTGTTTTTGAAACTTCAAACTTAAAAAAAAGTAACTTCCCGTGCAGCTAGATCAAAAATTCCAACGGCATTTTAAAGAGCGTTCCAAGGCGCATCTTTTAGCATAGAAATTAGAGAAAAAAAAATTCCCAAATTTTTCCGAAAATCACCCAATACCCCCCCATTGGGGTGTTTTTGAAACTTCAAACTTAAAAAAAAGTAACTTCCCGTGCAGCTAGATCAAAAATTCCAACGGCATTTTAAAGAGCGTTCCAAGGCGCATCTTTTAGCATAGAAATTAGAGAAAAAAAAATTCCCAAATTTTTCCGAAAATCACCCAATACCCCCCCATTGGGGTGTTTTTGAAACTTCAAACTTAAAAAAAAGTAACTTCCCGTGCAGCTAGATCAAAAATTCCAACGGCATTTTAAAGAGCGTTCCAAGGCGCATCTTTTAGCATAGAAATTAGAGAAAAAAAAATTCCCAAATTTTTCCGAAAATCACCCAATACCCCCCCATTGGGGTGTTTTTGAAACTTCAAACTTAAAAAAAAGTAACTTCCCGTGCAGCTAGATCAAAAATTCCAACGGCATTTTAAAGAGCGTTCCAAGGCGCATCTTTTAGCATAGAAATTAGAGAAAAAAAAATTCCCAAATTTTTCCGAAAATCACCCAATACCCCCCCATTGGGGTGTTTTTGAAACTTCAAACTTAAAAAAAAGTAACTTCCCGTGCAGCTAGATCAAAAATTCCAACGGCATTTTAAAGAGCGTTCCAAGGCGCATCTTTTAGCATAGAAATTAGAGAAAAAAAAATTCCCAAATTTTTCCGAAAATCACCCAATACCCCCCCATTGGGGTGTTTTTGAAACTTCAAACTTAAAAAAAAGTAACTTCCCGTGCAGCTAGATCAAAAATTCCAACGGCATTTTAAAGAGCGTTCCAAGGCGCATCTTTTAGCATAGAAATTAGAGAAAAAAAAATTCCCAAATTTTTCCGAAAATCACCCAATACCCCCCCATTGGGGTGTTTTTGAAACTTCAAACTTAAAAAAAAGTAACTTCCCGTGCAGCTAGATCAAAAATTCCAACGGCATTTTAAAGAGCGTTCCAAGGCGCATCTTTTAGCATAGAAATTAGAGAAAAAAAAATTCCCAAATTTTTCCGAAAATCACCCAATACCCCCCCATTGGGGTGTTTTTGAAACTTCAAACTTAAAAAAAAGTAACTTCCCGTGCAGCTAGATCAAAAATTCCAACGGCATTTTAAAGAGCGTTCCAAGGCGCATCTTTTAGCATAGAAATTAGAGAAAAAAAAATTCCCAAATTTTTCCGAAAATCACCCAATACCCCCCCATTGGGGTGTTTTTGAAACTTCAAACTTAAAAAAAAGTAACTTCCCGTGCAGCTAGATCAAAAATTCCAACGGCATTTTAAAGAGCGTTCCAAGGCGCATCTTTTAGCATAGAAATTAGAGAAAAAAAAATTCCCAAATTTTTCCGAAAATCACCCAATACCCCCCCATTGGGGTGTTTTTGAAACTTCAAACTTAAAAAAAAGTAACTTCCCGTGCAGCTAGATCAAAAATTCCAACGGCATTTTAAAGAGCGTTCCAAGGCGCATCTTTTAGCATAGAAATTAGAGAAAAAAAAATTCCCAAATTTTTCCGAAAATCACCCAATACCCCCCCATTGGGGTGTTTTTGAAACTTCAAACTTAAAAAAAAGTAACTTCCCGTGCAGCTAGATCAAAAATTCCAACGGCATTTTAAAGAGCGTTCCAAGGCGCATCTTTTAGCATAGAAATTAGAGAAAAAAAAATTCCCAAATTTTTCCGAAAATCACCCAATACCCCCCCATTGGGGTGTTTTTGAAACTTCAAACTTAAAAAAAAGTAACTTCCCGTGCAGCTAGATCAAAAATTCCAACGGCATTTTAAAGAGCGTTCCAAGGCGCATCTTTTAGCATAGAAATTAGAGAAAAAAAAATTCCCAAATTTTTCCGAAAATCACCCAATACCCCCCCATTGGGGTGTTTTTGAAACTTCAAACTTAAAAAAAAGTAACTTCCCGTGCAGCTAGATCAAAAATTCCAACGGCATTTTAAAGAGCGTTCCAAGGCGCATCTTTTAGCATAGAAATTAGAGAAAAAAAAATTCCCAAATTTTTCCGAAAATCACCCAATACCCCCCCATTGGGGTGTTTTTGAAACTTCAAACTTAAAAAAAAGTAACTTCCCGTGCAGCTAGATCAAAAATTCCAACGGCATTTTAAAGAGCGTTCCAAGGCGCATCTTTTAGCATAGAAATTAGAGAAAAAAAAATTCCCAAATTTTTCCGAAAATCACCCAATACCCCCCCATTGGGGTGTTTTTGAAACTTCAAACTTAAAAAAAAGTAACTTCCCGTGCAGCTAGATCAAAAATTCCAACGGCATTTTAAAGAGCGTTCCAAGGCGCATCTTTTAGCATAGAAATTAGAGAAAAAAAAATTCCCAAATTTTTCCGAAAATCACCCAATACCCCCCCATTGGGGTGTTTTTGAAACTTCAAACTTAAAAAAAAGTAACTTCCCGTGCAGCTAGATCAAAAATTCCAACGGCATTTTAAAGAGCGTTCCAAGGCGCATCTTTTAGCATAGAAATTAGAGAAAAAAAAATTCCCAAATTTTTCCGAAAATCACCCAATACCCCCCCATTGGGGTGTTTTTGAAACTTCAAACTTAAAAAAAAGTAACTTCCCGTGCAGCTAGATCAAAAATTCCAACGGCATTTTAAAGAGCGTTCCAAGGCGCATCTTTTAGCATAGAAATTAGAGAAAAAAAAATTCCCAAATTTTTCCGAAAATCACCCAATACCCCCCCATTGGGGTGTTTTTGAAACTTCAAACTTAAAAAAAAGTAACTTCCCGTGCAGCTAGATCAAAAATTCCAACGGCATTTTAAAGAGCGTTCCAAGGCGCATCTTTTAGCATAGAAATTAGAGAAAAAAAAATTCCCAAATTTTTCCGAAAATCACCCAATACCCCCCCATTGGGGTGTTTTTGAAACTTCAAACTTAAAAAAAAGTAACTTCCCGTGCAGCTAGATCAAAAATTCCAACGGCATTTTAAAGAGCGTTCCAAGGCGCATCTTTTAGCATAGAAATTAGAGAAAAAAAAATTCCCAAATTTTTCCGAAAATCACCCAATACCCCCCCATTGGGGTGTTTTTGAAACTTCAAACTTAAAAAAAAGTAACTTCCCGTGCAGCTAGATCAAAAATTCCAACGGCATTTTAAAGAGCGTTCCAAGGCGCATCTTTTAGCATAGAAATTAGAGAAAAAAAAATTCCCAAATTTTTCCGAAAATCACCCAATACCCCCCCATTGGGGTGTTTTTGAAACTTCAAACTTAAAAAAAAGTAACTTCCCGTGCAGCTAGATCAAAAATTCCAACGGCATTTTAAAGAGCGTTCCAAGGCGCATCTTTTAGCATAGAAATTAGAGAAAAAAAAATTCCCAAATTTTTCCGAAAATCACCCAATACCCCCCCATTGGGGTGTTTTTGAAACTTCAAACTTAAAAAAAAGTAACTTCCCGTGCAGCTAGATCAAAAATTCCAACGGCATTTTAAAGAGCGTTCCAAGGCGCATCTTTTAGCATAGAAATTAGAGAAAAAAAAATTCCCAAATTTTTCCGAAAATCACCCAATACCCCCCCATTGGGGTGTTTTTGAAACTTCAAACTTAAAAAAAAGTAACTTCCCGTGCAGCTAGATCAAAAATTCCAACGGCATTTTAAAGAGCGTTCCAAGGCGCATCTTTTAGCATAGAAATTAGAGAAAAAAAAATTCCCAAATTTTTCCGAAAATCACCCAATACCCCCCCATTGGGGTGTTTTTGAAACTTCAAACTTAAAAAAAAGTAACTTCCCGTGCAGCTAGATCAAAAATTCCAACGGCATTTTAAAGAGCGTTCCAAGGCGCATCTTTTAGCATAGAAATTAGAGAAAAAAAAATTCCCAAATTTTTCCGAAAATCACCCAATACCCCCCCATTGGGGTGTTTTTGAAACTTCAAACTTAAAAAAAAGTAACTTCCCGTGCAGCTAGATCAAAAATTCCAACGGCATTTTAAAGAGCGTTCCAAGGCGCATCTTTTAGCATAGAAATTAGAGAAAAAAAAATTCCCAAATTTTTCCGAAAATCACCCAATACCCCCCCATTGGGGTGTTTTTGAAACTTCAAACTTAAAAAAAAGTAACTTCCCGTGCAGCTAGATCAAAAATTCCAACGGCATTTTAAAGAGCGTTCCAAGGCGCATCTTTTAGCATAGAAATTAGAGAAAAAAAAATTCCCAAATTTTTCCGAAAATCACCCAATACCCCCCCATTGGGGTGTTTTTGAAACTTCAAACTTAAAAAAAAGTAACTTCCCGTGCAGCTAGATCAAAAATTCCAACGGCATTTTAAAGAGCGTTCCAAGGCGCATCTTTTAGCATAGAAATTAGAGAAAAAAAAATTCCCAAATTTTTCCGAAAATCACCCAATACCCCCCCATTGGGGTGTTTTTGAAACTTCAAACTTAAAAAAAAGTAACTTCCCGTGCAGCTAGATCAAAAATTCCAACGGCATTTTAAAGAGCGTTCCAAGGCGCATCTTTTAGCATAGAAATTAGAGAAAAAAAAATTCCCAAATTTTTCCGAAAATCACCCAATACCCCCCCATTGGGGTGTTTTTGAAACTTCAAACTTAAAAAAAAGTAACTTCCCGTGCAGCTAGATCAAAAATTCCAACGGCATTTTAAAGAGCGTTCCAAGGCGCATCTTTTAGCATAGAAATTAGAGAAAAAAAAATTCCCAAATTTTTCCGAAAATCACCCAATACCCCCCCATTGGGGTGTTTTTGAAACTTCAAACTTAAAAAAAAGTAACTTCCCGTGCAGCTAGATCAAAAATTCCAACGGCATTTTAAAGAGCGTTCCAAGGCGCATCTTTTAGCATAGAAATTAGAGAAAAAAAAATTCCCAAATTTTTCCGAAAATCACCCAATACCCCCCCATTGGGGTGTTTTTGAAACTTCAAACTTAAAAAAAAGTAACTTCCCGTGCAGCTAGATCAAAAATTCCAACGGCATTTTAAAGAGCGTTCCAAGGCGCATCTTTTAGCATAGAAATTAGAGAAAAAAAAATTCCCAAATTTTTCCGAAAATCACCCAATACCCCCCCATTGGGGTGTTTTTGAAACTTCAAACTTAAAAAAAAGTAACTTCCCGTGCAGCTAGATCAAAAATTCCAACGGCATTTTAAAGAGCGTTCCAAGGCGCATCTTTTAGCATAGAAATTAGAGAAAAAAAAATTCCCAAATTTTTCCGAAAATCACCCAATACCCCCCCATTGGGGAGTTTTTGAAACTTCAAACTTAAAAAAAAGTAACTTCCCGTGCAGCTAGATCAAAAATTCCAACGGCATTTTAAAGAGCGTTCCAAGGCGCATCTTTTAGCATAGAAATTAGAGAAAAAAAAATTCCCAAATTTTTCCGAAAATCACCCAATACCCCCCCATTGGGGTGTTTTTGAAACTTCAAACTTAAAAAAAAGTAACTTCCCGTGCAGCTAGATCAAAAATTCCAACGGCATTTTAAAGAGCGTTCCAAGGCGCATCTTTTAGCATAGAAATTAGAGAAAAAAAAATTCCCAAATTTTTCCGAAAATCACCCAATACCCCCCCATTGGGGTGTTTTTGAAACTTCAAACTTAAAAAAAAGTAACTTCCCGTGCAGCTAGATCAAAAATTCCAACGGCATTTTAAAGAGCGTTCCAAGGCGCATCTTTTAGCATAGAAATTAGAGAAAAAAAAATTCCCAAATTTTTCCGAAAATCACCCAATACCCCCCCATTGGGGTGTTTTTGAAACTTCAAACTTAAAAAAAAGTAACTTCCCGTGCAGCTAGATCAAAAATTCCAACGGCATTTTAAAGAGCGTTCCAAGGCGCATCTTTTAGCATAGAAATTAGAGAAAAAAAAATTCCCAAATTTTTCCGAAAATCACCCAATACCCCCCCATTGGGGTGTTTTTGAAACTTCAAACTTAAAAAAAAGTAACTTCCCGTGCAGCTAGATCAAAAATTCCAACGGCATTTTAAAGAGCGTTCCAAGGCGCATCTTTTAGCATAGAAATTAGAGAAAAAAAAATTCCCAAATTTTTCCGAAAATCACCCAATACCCCCCCATTGGGGTGTTTTTGAAACTTCAAACTTAAAAAAAAGTAACTTCCCGTGCAGCTAGATCAAAAATTCCAACGGCATTTTAAAGAGCGTTCCAAGGCGCATCTTTTAGCATAGAAATTAGAGAAAAAAAAATTCCCAAATTTTTCCGAAAATCACCCAATACCCCCCCATTGGGGTGTTTTTGAAACTTCAAACTTAAAAAAAAGTAACTTCCCGTGCAGCTAGATCAAAAATTCCAACGGCATTTTAAAGAGCGTTCCAAGGCGCATCTTTTAGCATAGAAATTAGAGAAAAAAAAATTCCCAAATTTTTCCGAAAATCACCCAATACCCCCCCATTGGGGTGTTTTTGAAACTTCAAACTTAAAAAAAAGTAACTTCCCGTGCAGCTAGATCAAAAATTCCAACGGCATTTTAAAGAGCGTTCCAAGGCGCATCTTTTAGCATAGAAATTAGAGAAAAAAAAATTCCCAAATTTTTCCGAAAATCACCCAATACCCCCCCATTGGGGTGTTTTTGAAACTTCAAACTTAAAAAAAAGTAACTTCCCGTGCAGCTAGATCAAAAATTCCAACGGCATTTTAAAGAGCGTTCCAAGGCGCATCTTTTAGCATAGAAATTAGAGAAAAAAAAATTCCCAAATTTTTCCGAAAATCACCCAATACCCCCCCATTGGGGTGTTTTTGAAACTTCAAACTTAAAAAAAAGTAACTTCCCGTGCAGCTAGATCAAAAATTCCAACGGCATTTTAAAGAGCGTTCCAAGGCGCATCTTTTAGCATAGAAATTAGAGAAAAAAAAATTCCCAAATTTTTCCGAAAATCACCCAATACCCCCCCATTGGGGTGTTTTTGAAACTTCAAACTTAAAAAAAAGTAACTTCCCGTGCAGCTAGATCAAAAATTCCAACGGCATTTTAAAGAGCGTTCCAAGGCGCATCTTTTAGCATAGAAATTAGAGAAAAAAAAATTCCCAAATTTTTCCGAAAATCACCCAATACCCCCCCATTGGGGTGTTTTTGAAACTTCAAACTTAAAAAAAAGTAACTTCCCGTGCAGCTAGATCAAAAATTCCAACGGCATTTTAAAGAGCGTTCCAAGGCGCATCTTTTAGCATAGAAATTAGAGAAAAAAAAATTCCCAAATTTTTCCGAAAATCACCCAATACCCCCCCATTGGGGTGTTTTTGAAACTTCAAACTTAAAAAAAAGTAACTTCCCGTGCAGCTAGATCAAAAATTCCAACGGCATTTTAAAGAGCGTTCCAAGGCGCATCTTTTAGCATAGAAATTAGAGAAAAAAAAATTCCCAAATTTTTCCGAAAATCACCCAATACCCCCCCATTGGGGTGTTTTTGAAACTTCAAACTTAAAAAAAAGTAACTTCCCGTGCAGCTAGATCAAAAATTCCAACGGCATTTTAAAGAGCGTTCCAAGGCGCATCTTTTAGCATAGAAATTAGAGAAAAAAAAATTCCCAAATTTTTCCGAAAATCACCCAATACCCCCCCATTGGGGTGTTTTTGAAACTTCAAACTTAAAAAAAAGTAACTTCCCGTGCAGCTAGATCAAAAATTCCAACGGCATTTTAAAGAGCGTTCCAAGGCGCATCTTTTAGCATAGAAATTAGAGAAAAAAAAATTCCCAAATTTTTCCGAAAATCACCCAATACCCCCCCATTGGGGTGTTTTTGAAACTTCAAACTTAAAAAAAAGTAACTTCCCGTGCAGCTAGATCAAAAATTCCAACGGCATTTTAAAGAGCGTTCCAAGGCGCATCTTTTAGCATAGAAATTAGAGAAAAAAAAATTCCCAAATTTTTCCGAAAATCACCCAATACCCCCCCATTGGGGTGTTTTTGAAACTTCAAACTTAAAAAAAAGTAACTTCCCGTGCAGCTAGATCAAAAATTCCAACGGCATTTTAAAGAGCGTTCCAAGGCGCATCTTTTAGCATAGAAATTAGAGAAAAAAAAATTCCCAAATTTTTCCGAAAATCACCCAATACCCCCCCATTGGGGTGTTTTTGAAACTTCAAACTTAAAAAAAAGTAACTTCCCGTGCAGCTAGATCAAAAATTCCAACGGCATTTTAAAGAGCGTTCCAAGGCGCATCTTTTAGCATAGAAATTAGAGAAAAAAAAATTCCCAAATTTTTCCGAAAATCACCCAATACCCCCCCATTGGGGTGTTTTTGAAACTTCAAACTTAAAAAAAAGTAACTTCCCGTGCAGCTAGATCAAAAATTCCAACGGCATTTTAAAGAGCGTTCCAAGGCGCATCTTTTAGCATAGAAATTAGAGAAAAAAAAATTCCCAAATTTTTCCGAAAATCACCCAATACCCCCCCATTGGGGTGTTTTTGAAACTTCAAACTTAAAAAAAAGTAACTTCCCGTGCAGCTAGATCAAAAATTCCAACGGCATTTTAAAGAGCGTTCCAAGGCGCATCTTTTAGCATAGAAATTAGAGAAAAAAAAATTCCCAAATTTTTCCGAAAATCACCCAATACCCCCCCATTGGGGTGTTTTTGAAACTTCAAACTTAAAAAAAAGTAACTTCCCGTGCAGCTAGATCAAAAATTCCAACGGCATTTTAAAGAGCGTTCCAAGGCGCATCTTTTAGCATAGAAATTAGAGAAAAAAAAATTCCCAAATTTTTCCGAAAATCACCCAATACCCCCCCATTGGGGTGTTTTTGAAACTTCAAACTTAAAAAAAAGTAACTTCCCGTGCAGCTAGATCAAAAATTCCAACGGCATTTTAAAGAGCGTTCCAAGGCGCATCTTTTAGCATAGAAATTAGAGAAAAAAAAATTCCCAAATTTTTCCGAAAATCACCCAATACCCCCCCATTGGGGTGTTTTTGAAACTTCAAACTTAAAAAAAAGTAACTTCCCGTGCAGCTAGATCAAAAATTCCAACGGCATTTTAAAGAGCGTTC
This sequence comes from Xylocopa sonorina, assembly GCF_050948175.1. NCBI lineage: Eukaryota > Metazoa > Arthropoda > Insecta > Hymenoptera > Apidae > Xylocopa > Xylocopa sonorina. The sequence goes on along the minus strand of NW_027490768.1, from coordinate 20,974 downwards.
CAAGGCGCATCTTTTAGCATAGAAATTAGAGAAAAAAAAATTCCCAAATTTTTCCGAAAATCACCCAATACCCCCCCATTGGGGTGTTTTTGAAACTTCAAACTTAAAAAAAAGTAACTTCCCGTGCAGCTAGATCAAAAATTCCAACGGCATTTTAAAGAGCGTTCCAAGGCGCATCTTTTAGCATAGAAATTAGAGAAAAAAAAATTCCCAAATTTTTCCGAAAATCACCCAATACCCCCCCATTGGGGTGTTTTTGAAACTTCAAACTTAAAAAAAAGTAACTTCCCGTGCAGCTAGATCAAAAATTCCAACGGCATTTTAAAGAGCGTTCCAAGGCGCATCTTTTAGCATAGAAATTAGAGAAAAAAAAATTCCCAAATTTTTCCGAAAATCACCCAATACCCCCCCATTGGGGTGTTTTTGAAACTTCAAACTTAAAAAAAAGTAACTTCCCGTGCAGCTAGATCAAAAATTCCAACGGCATTTTAAAGAGCGTTCCAAGGCGCATCTTTTAGCATAGAAATTAGAGAAAAAAAAATTCCCAAATTTTTCCGAAAATCACCCAATACCCCCCCATTGGGGTGTTTTTGAAACTTCAAACTTAAAAAAAAGTAACTTCCCGTGCAGCTAGATCAAAAATTCCAACGGCATTTTAAAGAGCGTTCCAAGGCGCATCTTTTAGCATAGAAATTAGAGAAAAAAAAATTCCCAAATTTTTCCGAAAATCACCCAATACCCCCCCATTGGGGTGTTTTTGAAACTTCAAACTTAAAAAAAAGTAACTTCCCGTGCAGCTAGATCAAAAATTCCAACGGCATTTTAAAGAGCGTTCCAAGGCGCATCTTTTAGCATAGAAATTAGAGAAAAAAAAATTCCCAAATTTTTCCGAAAATCACCCAATACCCCCCCATTGGGGTGTTTTTGAAACTTCAAACTTAAAAAAAAGTAACTTCCCGTGCAGCTAGATCAAAAATTCCAACGGCATTTTAAAGAGCGTTCCAAGGCGCATCTTTTAGCATAGAAATTAGAGAAAAAAAAATTCCCAAATTTTTCCGAAAATCACCCAATACCCCCCCATTGGGGTGTTTTTGAAACTTCAAACTTAAAAAAAAGTAACTTCCCGTGCAGCTAGATCAAAAATTCCAACGGCATTTTAAAGAGCGTTCCAAGGCGCATCTTTTAGCATAGAAATTAGAGAAAAAAAAATTCCCAAATTTTTCCGAAAATCACCCAATACCCCCCCATTGGGGTGTTTTTGAAACTTCAAACTTAAAAAAAAGTAACTTCCCGTGCAGCTAGATCAAAAATTCCAACGGCATTTTAAAGAGCGTTCCAAGGCGCATCTTTTAGCATAGAAATTAGAGAAAAAAAAATTCCCAAATTTTTCCGAAAATCACCCAATACCCCCCCATTGGGGTGTTTTTGAAACTTCAAACTTAAAAAAAAGTAACTTCCCGTGCAGCTAGATCAAAAATTCCAACGGCATTTTAAAGAGCGTTCCAAGGCGCATCTTTTAGCATAGAAATTAGAGAAAAAAAAATTCCCAAATTTTTCCGAAAATCACCCAATACCCCCCCATTGGGGTGTTTTTGAAACTTCAAACTTAAAAAAAAGTAACTTCCCGTGCAGCTAGATCAAAAATTCCAACGGCATTTTAAAGAGCGTTCCAAGGCGCATCTTTTAGCATAGAAATTAGAGAAAAAAAAATTCCCAAATTTTTCCGAAAATCACCCAATACCCCCCCATTGGGGTGTTTTTGAAACTTCAAACTTAAAAAAAAGTAACTTCCCGTGCAGCTAGATCAAAAATTCCAACGGCATTTTAAAGAGCGTTCCAAGGCGCATCTTTTAGCATAGAAATTAGAGAAAAAAAAATTCCCAAATTTTTCCGAAAATCACCCAATACCCCCCCATTGGGGTGTTTTTGAAACTTCAAACTTAAAAAAAAGTAACTTCCCGTGCAGCTAGATCAAAAATTCCAACGGCATTTTAAAGAGCGTTCCAAGGCGCATCTTTTAGCATAGAAATTAGAGAAAAAAAAATTCCCAAATTTTTCCGAAAATCACCCAATACCCCCCCATTGGGGTGTTTTTGAAACTTCAAACTTAAAAAAAAGTAACTTCCCGTGCAGCTAGATCAAAAATTCCAACGGCATTTTAAAGAGCGTTCCAAGGCGCATCTTTTAGCATAGAAATTAGAGAAAAAAAAATTCCCAAATTTTTCCGAAAATCACCCAATACCCCCCCATTGGGGTGTTTTTGAAACTTCAAACTTAAAAAAAAGTAACTTCCCGTGCAGCTAGATCAAAAATTCCAACGGCATTTTAAAGAGCGTTCCAAGGCGCATCTTTTAGCATAGAAATTAGAGAAAAAAAAATTCCCAAATTTTTCCGAAAATCACCCAATACCCCCCCATTGGGGTGTTTTTGAAACTTCAAACTTAAAAAAAAGTAACTTCCCGTGCAGCTAGATCAAAAATTCCAACGGCATTTTAAAGAGCGTTCCAAGGCGCATCTTTTAGCATAGAAATTAGAGAAAAAAAAATTCCCAAATTTTTCCGAAAATCACCCAATACCCCCCCATTGGGGTGTTTTTGAAACTTCAAACTTAAAAAAAAGTAACTTCCCGTGCAGCTAGATCAAAAATTCCAACGGCATTTTAAAGAGCGTTCCAAGGCGCATCTTTTAGCATAGAAATTAGAGAAAAAAAAATTCCCAAATTTTTCCGAAAATCACCCAATACCCCCCCATTGGGGTGTTTTTGAAACTTCAAACTTAAAAAAAAGTAACTTCCCGTGCAGCTAGATCAAAAATTCCAACGGCATTTTAAAGAGCGTTCCAAGGCGCATCTTTTAGCATAGAAATTAGAGAAAAAAAAATTCCCAAATTTTTCCGAAAATCACCCAATACCCCCCCATTGGGGTGTTTTTGAAACTTCAAACTTAAAAAAAAGTAACTTCCCGTGCAGCTAGATCAAAAATTCCAACGGCATTTTAAAGAGCGTTCCAAGGCGCATCTTTTAGCATAGAAATTAGAGAAAAAAAAATTCCCAAATTTTTCCGAAAATCACCCAATACCCCCCCATTGGGGTGTTTTTGAAACTTCAAACTTAAAAAAAAGTAACTTCCCGTGCAGCTAGATCAAAAATTCCAACGGCATTTTAAAGAGCGTTCCAAGGCGCATCTTTTAGCATAGAAATTAGAGAAAAAAAAATTCCCAAATTTTTCCGAAAATCACCCAATACCCCCCCATTGGGGTGTTTTTGAAACTTCAAACTTAAAAAAAAGTAACTTCCCGTGCAGCTAGATCAAAAATTCCAACGGCATTTTAAAGAGCGTTCCAAGGCGCATCTTTTAGCATAGAAATTAGAGAAAAAAAAATTCCCAAATTTTTCCGAAAATCACCCAATACCCCCCCATTGGGGTGTTTTTGAAACTTCAAACTTAAAAAAAAGTAACTTCCCGTGCAGCTAGATCAAAAATTCCAACGGCATTTTAAAGAGCGTTCCAAGGCGCATCTTTTAGCATAGAAATTAGAGAAAAAAAAATTCCCAAATTTTTCCGAAAATCACCCAATACCCCCCCATTGGGGTGTTTTTGAAACTTCAAACTTAAAAAAAAGTAACTTCCCGTGCAGCTAGATCAAAAATTCCAACGGCATTTTAAAGAGCGTTCCAAGGCGCATCTTTTAGCATAGAAATTAGAGAAAAAAAAATTCCCAAATTTTTCCGAAAATCACCCAATACCCCCCCATTGGGGTGTTTTTGAAACTTCAAACTTAAAAAAAAGTAACTTCCCGTGCAGCTAGATCAAAAATTCCAACGGCATTTTAAAGAGCGTTCCAAGGCGCATCTTTTAGCATAGAAATTAGAGAAAAAAAAATTCCCAAATTTTTCCGAAAATCACCCAATACCCCCCCATTGGGGTGTTTTTGAAACTTCAAACTTAAAAAAAAGTAACTTCCCGTGCAGCTAGATCAAAAATTCCAACGGCATTTTAAAGAGCGTTCCAAGGCGCATCTTTTAGCATAGAAATTAGAGAAAAAAAAATTCCCAAATTTTTCCGAAAATCACCCAATACCCCCCCATTGGGGTGTTTTTGAAACTTCAAACTTAAAAAAAAGTAACTTCCCGTGCAGCTAGATCAAAAATTCCAACGGCATTTTAAAGAGCGTTCCAAGGCGCATCTTTTAGCATAGAAATTAGAGAAAAAAAAATTCCCAAATTTTTCCGAAAATCACCCAATACCCCCCCATTGGGGTGTTTTTGAAACTTCAAACTTAAAAAAAAGTAACTTCCCGTGCAGCTAGATCAAAAATTCCAACGGCATTTTAAAGAGCGTTCCAAGGCGCATCTTTTAGCATAGAAATTAGAGAAAAAAAAATTCCCAAATTTTTCCGAAAATCACCCAATACCCCCCCATTGGGGTGTTTTTGAAACTTCAAACTTAAAAAAAAGTAACTTCCCGTGCAGCTAGATCAAAAATTCCAACGGCATTTTAAAGAGCGTTCCAAGGCGCATCTTTTAGCATAGAAATTAGAGAAAAAAAAATTCCCAAATTTTTCCGAAAATCACCCAATACCCCCCCATTGGGGTGTTTTTGAAACTTCAAACTTAAAAAAAAGTAACTTCCCGTGCAGCTAGATCAAAAATTCCAACGGCATTTTAAAGAGCGTTCCAAGGCGCATCTTTTAGCATAGAAATTAGAGAAAAAAAAATTCCCAAATTTTTCCGAAAATCACCCAATACCCCCCCATTGGGGTGTTTTTGAAACTTCAAACTTAAAAAAAAGTAACTTCCCGTGCAGCTAGATCAAAAATTCCAACGGCATTTTAAAGAGCGTTCCAAGGCGCATCTTTTAGCATAGAAATTAGAGAAAAAAAAATTCCCAAATTTTTCCGAAAATCACCCAATACCCCCCCATTGGGGTGTTTTTGAAACTTCAAACTTAAAAAAAAGTAACTTCCCGTGCAGCTAGATCAAAAATTCCAACGGCATTTTAAAGAGCGTTCCAAGGCGCATCTTTTAGCATAGAAATTAGAGAAAAAAAAATTCCCAAATTTTTCCGAAAATCACCCAATACCCCCCCATTGGGGTGTTTTTGAAACTTCAAACTTAAAAAAAAGTAACTTCCCGTGCAGCTAGATCAAAAATTCCAACGGCATTTTAAAGAGCGTTCCAAGGCGCATCTTTTAGCATAGAAATTAGAGAAAAAAAAATTCCCAAATTTTTCCGAAAATCACCCAATACCCCCCCATTGGGGTGTTTTTGAAACTTCAAACTTAAAAAAAAGTAACTTCCCGTGCAGCTAGATCAAAAATTCCAACGGCATTTTAAAGAGCGTTCCAAGGCGCATCTTTTAGCATAGAAATTAGAGAAAAAAAAATTCCCAAATTTTTCCGAAAATCACCCAATACCCCCCCATTGGGGTGTTTTTGAAACTTCAAACTTAAAAAAAAGTAACTTCCCGTGCAGCTAGATCAAAAATTCCAACGGCATTTTAAAGAGCGTTCCAAGGCGCATCTTTTAGCATAGAAATTAGAGAAAAAAAAATTCCCAAATTTTTCCGAAAATCACCCAATACCCCCCCATTGGGGTGTTTTTGAAACTTCAAACTTAAAAAAAAGTAACTTCCCGTGCAGCTAGATCAAAAATTCCAACGGCATTTTAAAGAGCGTTCCAAGGCGCATCTTTTAGCATAGAAATTAGAGAAAAAAAAATTCCCAAATTTTTCCGAAAATCACCCAATACCCCCCCATTGGGGTGTTTTTGAAACTTCAAACTTAAAAAAAAGTAACTTCCCGTGCAGCTAGATCAAAAATTCCAACGGCATTTTAAAGAGCGTTCCAAGGCGCATCTTTTAGCATAGAAATTAGAGAAAAAAAAATTCCCAAATTTTTCCGAAAATCACCCAATACCCCCCCATTGGGGTGTTTTTGAAACTTCAAACTTAAAAAAAAGTAACTTCCCGTGCAGCTAGATCAAAAATTCCAACGGCATTTTAAAGAGCGTTCCAAGGCGCATCTTTTAGCATAGAAATTAGAGAAAAAAAAATTCCCAAATTTTTCCGAAAATCACCCAATACCCCCCCATTGGGGTGTTTTTGAAACTTCAAACTTAAAAAAAAGTAACTTCCCGTGCAGCTAGATCAAAAATTCCAACGGCATTTTAAAGAGCGTTCCAAGGCGCATCTTTTAGCATAGAAATTAGAGAAAAAAAAATTCCCAAATTTTTCCGAAAATCACCCAATACCCCCCCATTGGGGTGTTTTTGAAACTTCAAACTTAAAAAAAAGTAACTTCCCGTGCAGCTAGATCAAAAATTCCAACGGCATTTTAAAGAGCGTTCCAAGGCGCATCTTTTAGCATAGAAATTAGAGAAAAAAAAATTCCCAAATTTTTCCGAAAATCACCCAATACCCCCCCATTGGGGAGTTTTAGAAACTTCAAACTTAAAAAAAAGTAACTTCCCGTGCAGCTAGATCAAAAATTCCAACGGCATTTTAAAGAGCGTTCCAAGGCGCATCTTTTAGCATAGAAATTAGAGAAAAAAAAATTCCCAAATTTTTCCGAAAATCACCCAATACCCCCCCATTGGGGTGTTTTTGAAACTTCAAACTTAAAAAAAAGTAACTTCCCGTGCAGCTAGATCAAAAATTCCAACGGCATTTTAAAGAGAGTTCCAAGGCGCATCTTTTAGCATAGAAATTAGAGAAAAAAAAATTCCCAAATTTTTCCGAAAATCACCCAATACCCCCCCATTGGGGTGTTTTTGAAACTTCAAACTTAAAAAAAAGTAACTTCCCGTGCAGCTAGATCAAAAATTCCAACGGCATTTTAAAGAGCGTTCCAAGGCGCATCTTTTAGCATAGAAATTGGAGAAAAAAAAATTCCCAAATTTTTCCGAAAATCACCCAATACCCCCCCATTGGGGTGTTTTTGAAACTTCAAACTTAAAAAAAAGTAACTTCCCGTGCAGCTAGATCAAAAATTCCAACGGCATTTTAAAGAGAGTTCCAAGGCGCATCTTTTAGCATAAAAATTAGAGAAAAAAAAATTCCCAAATTTTTCCGAAAATCACCCAATACCCCCCCATTGGGGTGTTTTTGAAACTTCAAACTTAAAAAAAAGTAACTTCCCGTGCAGCTAGATCAAAAATTCCAACGGCATTTTAAGGGCGTCTCGTGACGCGTCCTAGAGTGGCCATTTTCAATGATCCGAATGCTTGTGCAACGGACATGTTTCTAAGACTATAGCTTCCTGTCGGATTCTTGAAATGCTAATTTTACTGAAATCGTTTCGAGAGTCGTGAGAAACGCAGGAAAATAGAGTCACTTGCCTATAAATGAATACCAAACTGTAGTTCGTATGAAAATACAGCAGGGAATGAAATAATTCGCGAGTGAAATAAATAAATTATAGCAGACCAAAGAAGTAATTCGATAAATCTCTCGTTCTAAATCGTTCGAACGGTTCCCCTGTTCTTTTCAAGAAACGCATCAACGTGCTCTCGGAATCGAAGTGGATTTCGCAGAATTATCCCAGACTAGAGACCCTTCCGCAACGCTTGCCGTTGCGGGTTTTGCCCGACCTCTTGTCCCTCTTTCCAGCCGGCGCTCTCTCTGGAAAAGTCTCCCTTTGTCCTTACGTTCTCCTTGCCTGGTGGAAAATCGGCCAGCCTCGCTTTTCGAGGCTCTCTCAGCGAGCTAAAGAGAAATACGGACGGGGACAGAGGGGGTTACCCTCGCGCGGCGTCCCCCATCGCGATTTGGGTTATTATGCTCTCGTCATCGAGCCGTCGAACGTCGGGGTGGAGTCGAATGGACTTCCGTGACTAGGCGGATTACGTACAAGCGGCGTGGAAAGGCGAAATTAATCAGAGAACACACCAAGGCCCCCCGCCCTTATTTCCCTCCTTTGCGCGGGGATCGAAGCCTTGGAAACCTTTTGTTTTCGATTCGAGGCCGGCAGTTTCCTTTCGAACGTCGCCAGGAAACGGGGAGAGTCGGCCCCGATGTTTTATCCCCTTTGAGCGACGACTAGCACCGATCGTATCGGGGACGATCCCGTCCGATGGTCGCCTCGACCCTGAAGCGTCGGCTCCTCCGCGACGATCGAAGCCCCGTTTCGATTCATTCGAACAAACCAGTGGACTAAGAGGCTCCTCTCTGTCCTCGCGCAAGCTAAGCAGGGAAGAAACGCGCACCGCGGAAGGTACGTTTGATTAATTACGAGAAAACGCGCGGAAAGGAAAAGGAAATGGTATCGCATTAGAGAATTGAAGAGCGAACGCGCTTGTAATTAGGACTGGCGTTAATGGGGACGTTCCAATTTCAAGTGCACGTATAGTGGGAGATTTTGCTGAAGGTGAACGCTAATTGCCACCGTGGAGGTAATTTCTCGAAACGCTCGCTCGGAAACGTTCTTGCAACTTACTTAAGTACACACGAGGGACACGGAAATCGTTGCCGCGAGATTAAAACTATATTGCAATTTAAGTAAATACTGGTTAGCCAGAGATCCGACCGCATTACACTCCTATCATTTAACAGTGAAACTTGATTAAAAAACTTCCTAAGTTTAGTCTGACCGAGAGAACCGCAAAAACCTCGCACTTACTCCCTATCAACCGAGACGTGCGATACGTTCTCGTTCAAAGGACGAACGTACGTACGTTTCGCACGTTTTCCTGTAGCCAGATAGTCGATTCAAAATTACACGTCTACCCGCGACGCATCGAACTCGAACGGTACGGCCGTATTGCCCGGTAATCTCGCATTGTCTCCGCAGTGTCAGCTCCGGAGTGACAAATGCGCCCTCGAAGGCAGGACCTAAGGATATACCTGGCTATCTTGGTACCTGCGTCCGCGTATAGACGTATGCGCGTGTATATACGCGTCCGTGTAACAACGGAGGAGCAGAGCGAGGCTGTGACACGACGTATCCTCGTAGAACCCAGATTAGGCTCTAAAACCCTTCCCCAGATAACGGCACCGCTAAGCTGTCCATTCGTCTATTGGTCCATCCTTCATTGCTGTAATGGAACTTGGGAAACCTTAGCTTGCGCCTCTCGCGATTGGGATGGACCTCGAGGAAAGGGCTCCCTCCGAGATAGCAGGGAATTCGGGCAGATTTCGGTCTTACGATACCTTTCGTGGTGTCCACGGCCAAGGAAGATAATAAAAAGGAGGACGATAAGGGAAATGAAATACTCGGAATTCCTGGTACTCGAAAGTCGAGAGATCGAGCACGGATGAGGTTTTATGATGCCTCCCCGATGCCTCGCTCGTAATTCGTCAAGCTTTCGAACCAGCCACGTTCCTCCAAGTTGTTCGCCAGCGATTTTCTTGATGCTGCACTTGAGCTCGAGCTTGCAACGTTTAATAGGCAAATCGTGCACGTTTAAATCGATTCTTTTTTAATGATACGATATACGCACAGCAAACGGAGCGTTTCAAAGTATCCGCTGTAAATACTGAACGTGTCAGTCAGCTATTCTCTAACCCTACTGATATAATCTCACGACTTCCGCCTTGCTATAAATATGATACCGTTTTACGCATTTCAACGTGACATACATATTTCACTTATCAAAAGTTATAAACGTCAACGTTCGAATAGATTCGTCGTGTCGGCTACCATAAAATAGAAAACCGACCTGTTCGTTTATTAGGTCGTACATACGTAAGCATCAATCTGTCAGGAATGTACGGATTCCAGCGTTCAGAAAAATCATCCCCTGTCCGATATGACAGTTGACCCGGCTATTCGTAGCGTTTCTAAACGAAGAACGGAAAATGTCCGTTATAATGTCGCGAGAGCAGATCGATCGTAAAAGGTTCGAGCGCGCCGAAACCGTGTTATCTTAACGGAGGATAGTGGAGCTGGTTGCTTGTTTTTCTCGTCAAATATCCATTTCCAGGTAAACGACGCGACTTCGTATACCGCGGCTCGAACGCGTGCGATAAGTACACAAAGTGTTAGCAGAAATTGAGATTCTTCCATTCTGTACAGCGTGTCCACGAATCGGAAAGGGTTCGCCACGATCCTTTTTTCCCCGTCCACGTCCCGCGTAACAACTAAACGGACAGATAGCGAGGAACGAGAAACGCAGATAGACGCAGGGAGAGTTGACAGTTTGACGACTCGGAGAAATGTTTGAATTATCATCGGGATGACAACCATATTTAACCTGCCATAAAATAGCACTCCGGCGTGCTTTTACGACGGTGCCAGGACGGTGCCACGACGGGGACGCGCGCGGGCTTTGTACGTCAGGGACAGAACGAATGCAGATAAGTTACTCCCCGTCGATGCCTTACAGGGCATTCCACTTTTCCCCCGGTGCTCGGGAACGAGTTGTCCCCCGGGACTACCGTACCGCTATCTAATCGAACGAAATTTCCCCTCGCCACGAAATTCCTCCCCGGGAGCTCTCTTTTCATTTCACGTCGTACGGGCGAAAAAAGAATGGAGAGAATCGACAGAGATAACGAGGATATTTACGGAGCGTCTTCAAAACCGAGGGCGGCTCGAATAACTTTTCTCAAATTTAGATTAGTCTTGCGCCATAACTCGTACTTGTTACTTTTATAATTGCTATCGGCCCAGCCGCTAGTTCCCTCGAATTATTCGACGATCTCTGCAGCCTCTCTCTAAGCCCCTTCCTCTATAAGCACCTTGTCGTAAAAACGTTAGTATCTCGCGCGCGAGGAATTAGAAATGACATAATTCGTCCGCCACCGTCTATTATATATATATACCATATAAGAGAACCAGCCGTTTCAGCATTGAAACGGCACGGCCAGCAAGTGGTAAACGAGATAAATCTCTGAAAATCGTGTTACCCGGTAAATCGCGTTTAATTCCTTCCCTCGGAAACCATTTAGCAGCCGATGGCGGCGGCCTGCAACCCCTGCGCCCCACGGAACCGATCCCTGCGCCTGGCTCTCGCGAGTTTCCTCGTTCTCGCCTCTCTCCTGGCCGTAATCACGGGATCAAACTTTTACGAGGGTGAGATCTGGCCGTTGTACAAGCCCGTGTCGAAGGTCAGGGATGATAGAAACGCACCTCTATGGGACGACAATGGTAAAGTCTCGAGGGGTGCATCCCATTAGCGGCGGCGTTGGAGCCGCTCGAAATGATTGCCGCGCGCCCGGAGCAATACTGCAAGAACATGTCATACATTATTAACGCGGGCGCAGAAGCGAGCGCCGCGGACGCCCACTGTCTAATAGCCAATATATATTCATCGGGTTAATTGATTTCTCACGCGCATCGAGCGTCGTCTTTCCCGAAGGTCGCCGCGTCGCTCTGCCACTTGCGACGCGGGACCGATCAACTTTTACTTTCCGTTACGGTGCACGCGAGATTCCTTCGTTCAGCCGCGAGCAGCTGCGAATTGAACGGCACTGGAAGTTCAGTCGGATGAAGAACGACGAGTGTGATTCTCTGGCCGAGATGCGTTGGCCTCGCTTTGGAAATGTTTCTAGGGCAAAGAGGGGGAGCTGCATTTTTGTTAATCTCGATTGGCTATTATGGAGCAAGAAAAGTTGGTTTCTCGAGTAGAGATGAGAAATGATTTAATAATTCGGAGTTGAAAACGAGGGAACTTGCATTCACCAAGTTTATCTGTTACTAAGGATGCCTATATAAAACGTGGGTCCGATGAAAGCGGTGGAAAATGATTTCTCCAAGTTCGCCTGCTGAGAACGTATTCTAGCGAACCTGAGAATGAGATTCGTTTCATGGGAAACTTTAGTTCCCTCTGCTTGGAATCAATTCGAACTCTTCTTCGATTCGATCGACTTCCTTGGAGAACTTCTCGCGAAGAATCGGGGATAAAATAATTACAGAAGGGTGGCGAAGATTTTTAAACGAAACTTTCTCTCGAGCCAGCTTTTAAAAGCGAACGCGTAACATTGCCCCCTCGCGATTTTCCAATATTTTTCCTTCCCATTAACCGGAAACGGCGGCAATTAATTATGGAATCATTTATTACCACTTCATTATCGATGGCCAGCGACGGAACGAAATTTAATCTGGCCTCCAGTTATAACGGGAGATTGAAATTCCAACTGAATATTCGACGATTCAACGAGCGTCGAGCACGCACCACAAAAGCTAGAAATTCCAGTTTCCCCTGAGAATATTAAAATGACAAGTGTTATGACAAGTGTCTCTTGTCTGAACAACCTGTTACGATAGGCGAGCGTTGAAAGACCTTATGCGGATGAATGTTTTCATCGTGTCCAAGGTATCCACCGGCAGAAACGATATTCGTTTACGAGGAACGGTAACAAGTTTCGCGTGTAAATGACACGATTCTCGGCGCTCGCAAAAGCGGCCGGATTTCGCGAATACGATATTAACAACCGCAAATTTCATCTGAGGCCACAAACGTCACTGGCCGATGGAACCTCTTTGACAAATAATGAAATCGATATTCCAATCCCCAATCGCGTTCCAAAATCCATCACGTAGCATTCTATCCTTAGCTTAATTATATTAATTAATATTCGGAACGTTCGAGAATATCCGTATTGTTTTACTGTTTCCTCGATACTTCTGTGTGTCAAAGGTGGGACATTTTAAAGTGATCACTGACGAAGACGAAGTAAAGCAGAAAACAGCTTTTTCCTAAAAATAAACTGGAGTGGAGTTCAATTACCTCGAGCGTCTCGGTGTTATTAACAATTTCCACGTTCCAGCAACGCCAGCCGTTTAATACCCCATGAAGCCGAAGGGAGAGTCCGGTTAGAGTGGTATATATCTTCGGCTGGACTGCAGACGCTCACGATAAAACCCGTGTCCAAGTCCCCATTCACTCTATGACCCATAAACCCGGTGAGCCTCTGCGTCGGTTATCTTCAGGGTACGAGTAACTCGTCGTCGCCCGTCGCTGGCCTAGGATAAAACCTACGTAACGGTGCCTCATTAACGCGGACGGATTCCACTTTGAACGAGCTGGCTCAAAGGGTGGAAAATAATTGAGACACGTCAGTGACTGTACGTGGAAAGCAGGCGGGAAAGAAAGAAGAAGAAGAAAAAAAGAGGAGAAGAAAGAACGGGGCGAGGGAGGCGAGGAAGAGCAAGGTTGGGTAGAGGGAAAAAAAAAGGAACTGCGGGAGGGTGGAAAGAAGCGAGAGTGTACGGAAGTACGTCTTACATTAGAGCAGCCATAATCCACGCGCATACTCTTCCTGCTTCCGTCGTCCCTCGCCAGTGTTCTGGTTTCCTCTTCCAGGCTGATTCTTTCTCGAGCTAGCTTCGAACCCTCCTTATTTTACATAGAGACAGCGCCCCACGGTGAACTCGAACGCATTCAGCGACAGACTTCAACCCCCGTGGATACGGCGCGCGTCTCGCCCCCTCCAGCACGGAGAGAGAGTACACTGTGAAGAGTTGGAAAGAACGACAGAGAGTTCGCCATCCAAAGGGTCAAAATGAGAGGGAGAGAGAGAGAGAGAGAGAGAGAGAGGAAGAGAAGAAACAACCAAAGAGGAGTAGGAGTAGGAGGGATTATAAAAGAAGAAAGATTTACAACCCTCGTATGAAATTCATACGCACTTCGCACCTACCACTGTCTACGCTCCGAAGGCATCAAAGAGCCTCTTCCCACTCGTCCTCTCTATCCGACCTGACTCCCTCCTCGTCCTATCGATACAACCCTTCCTCTCTACCCGACGCTCCTCTACGGCGCACTGCTCTCTGACAGCAGCCGGAAAGGACGAGGGGCCGATGGTGCGAACAAGAGATATCCTCCGCACTGTCGTAATCGAACTTCTCGTTCTCCTACTCGACGTCCCTTTAAAAACCACCGGCCTGAAGACACAGGGGATTGGAGAGAGGCAGTAACGCGCACGGACGCCGATCACAAGCACACGTTGCGCATGGTAAACCACCGAGAAAAAAGATCCAGGAAACGGTCGCCGCTGGAAGATGGATCCGTGGATGGTTCAACCACCCCGTTCGTGCCTAATAACCATCCCCTTACGCCGTGACGCGTATATTATGACCGTGTGGCCCCGCGCGAAAGGAGATTGCGCGGACTTAGCCGCCTCTCGTGGGACAAAGTGTGTACGCGGCCACCCTTCGACACGCTCGCCCCCGCCGCGTCCTCCTCCGGGCGATGGACGACGGTGGAAACGTTGCCAAGGGCTGCCACGACGGAATTATTACCGGCTGTAATAATCCTGAAGAATTATGACGTATTACGGGCGTAAAGCGAAAAAGGGAGATAGAGAAGGGGCTGTAGGTGTTGGCCTGACTAGGGACTTGCTGACGACGGAAAAAAGTTGCAGGCAAAGGACCGTTAATTCGCCTCGTTCTGGCGCGAAGTTACCGGACCTTGATATTTACAACCTCGACGACGGTCAGCCCTCTTCTACCGGAAACGTGCCCCCTTTTTTCTCCCCCGACGAACCTCTTTTTGCGCTCCTCAAGAGAAACCAGAGTGGAAACTGCCGAAAGAGGATCGCACACCCTATTTTTTTTTCTCAGTTAACGGAAACAAACGTGGCGTTTGACCCGAAAGGATTATCCGCGTCCCTGGGGAAAAGCAAACGCGGATAGCGGGACTGTCCGGGCGTCCCTAGTCAAGACCGATTCCCTTTATCGGCCAATTTCACGGTTTATGCTAATTCCGACGAATTGTAAAGCTCGTTACTTATTCTAATTTATGCTGATCGTTCAGGGAACCGTGGACATTGTCTTGTGAATCGTCGATGGGAGGGGGAAAGAAGCGACGCAGGTAGACGCCGCCGGTCGGTGCGATGTCGATAATCTCGAAAATGCCTGGTCCTAATCCTCTTGACGAGCCAGGATCTGGTCGATAGTCCCTGCCTGTCATAGACCACTACCGGTAACAAAGCCTCTTCCGGTCTATAAATCTTGCAGTGGACGCGCGGGCGTCATCGAAGGACGTCGATCGGCGCAATTTCATTCGGACCTCGTAAATCTCTCGGTTACCTGAGAACAGACGTACCTACGGAAAAGAGTTTCCGTTAAGCGGTGGTAAATCATCGAATTCTATAGTCTCCAGGCTGAACTCTCTTTCGCGTTGTCTTCCTGACTACTTTCAACTGAACGATTCAATTTAGTCGAACAATGCACCAGGGATTGAGTTGTATCGCAACGTTTGCGTTTAACGTTTTCCAGTGTTCAGTTTCGTTCGATGCTTTAATTGAATGGTAAATTTCGTGGTTCGATTTTGGTATATACAACGCCCAAGATAATCTATAAATTATCGTTCGATCGAATCGCTGAAACGGAGAGTGAACAATAATTGAGTATAAAAAATTCACTGGAGAATTGGAAAGGAAGAAAATGTTTCTTCAAACGAAACAGAGAAACGGCCGGTTTCGCCACTCGTCGTACATTTACGTACATTATGAGCTTCAAAAGCAGAAGATCTTCGTCAGATTTCCACTCGACGTTGGCTCTCGCACAGAAGCAAAAGGAAGTCATTTAAGACACTAAAGCCGCAGTGACTGGCTTCACAGCTCCGCGGGCCTCTATACCCCGGTGCAAGTGCATCAACGGCTCGCGGAGAAACAAAGCGAATCGCTATGCACAAGTGCTCGAGGGCGCGGAAAAATAGGTTAGAACAGAGCCCTAGTAGAGACAGTATCACCGGATGAAGAGGAGCCATCTCTCACGCGGCTGAAATGTTCGCTCGGCTGCCGAGTAAAAGCATTAACCGTCCCGCTCGACTTCAAACGCCTGTGGATCGCGGATAGTTCCAACCAGGATGGGACGAGGAGTAGAAGAAAAAGAAGCAAAAAAAAAAGGAAAAAAATAGAGGGGAAGGATAAAAAATGATTTGAATCCAGCGTCACCTTGGCGTTAATGGCGCGACGAACGCCAGTCGCAGATAACTCGTAAATACAATCCGCGCTTTTAATGCCGAAGACACACACCGGCTGGTTGGTCCGGTGACGCATTATGGAAGTCGCGGGAGCGTGTTTCGGGTCGGCGACCCGACGATTAATAACGATTTTTCGTGGCACGTCGCTCCCACCTTCGCCTGTTCGGCCTCGCATCCGTGCATAACGCGGTGAGTGACGAGAAAGGGTGGGAAAGAGTAGAACGAGAAAGAAGCGCGAGGGGGAGCGAAAGGAGAGGAAGGGTTTTTTCACGGGGAAGAACCGCGAACGGAAGTTGCCAGGGGCGGCGCACCCTCGGTGGGTGGGCCTCCGGTTGAATTAAAATTGATGGATAAGGGCAGACAACCTCGCAATTTTCATCGAATTAACAATCCTGCCGTGGCGTATTGCATCGCACGAGGCCCGTGCCCTGTTCACGCGCGGCCCACGATTCGTCTTTGATCGGATGCGAGCACACCCCTTCCTTTTTACGTCTGCGAGGAACGATCGTTTCGCAACGTAATACACCGTCTTCTAATGAATGATTTTCTGCGAGTAATTAATTTATGGGACGGCAAGGGTTACGGTGTGCTGTTTTACGATTCGATATTTGTTTTCATTGACGGGGGATGACGGGGGATGACGATGAAACGATAATCAGGTTTTCGAAAGAGTGTATAGGGGAGATGTTTTTCGTGGGATTATCTCGTCTAATTAATGCCAACCGTCCGCTATTTTTGATTAAAGAGCAATAGAGTTTGAAGAGCAGAAATTCTCATGGTCGCCAAGGTAGCTAAGATTAAAGATCTCTAACGAGTCGCAATTATTCGTGTTTCAACGCAGAAGCTGTTGCAATCCAGGAAGTTTCGAAAATGAAAGAGACCTTTGGGAGATCAGTCGCTTTACAGAGTCGCTTCTTTTTTCACGACGTTGGCTGTTAGCTGAAGCTTAACGAGAAAAATTTCTGTCCGTTCGTTTAACGTTCTGCAATCTCTCGGGAGCCGGTTGTAATCTAAATAAAAGGCTTTCATGCGATTTGAACGGTATTACGGATCAAACAATTCTGTAAGCCCGAAGAGTTCAAGCTAAAAGCCAAAGTTCTCTATCCGTGTTCGTTACTTTCGCGCGCGTTCTATTACAAATATGCAGAAATTTTTGTCCGAACGCGCTTAAAACCCTTACGCTTGTTAGTAAACTCTCTGAAAAGTCGTACGATTTACTTTGACGATACGCGAGATATAATTAGGACGATTTTTCTGTGGATTTGCAGGAGTTCTGAAACAGAAGCAGTTTAATCATTTTTTATTTCTTTCGACGAGCCGATATCTTCAGGTGGCACGCGCTAGTTTCATTCTTAACAGCAGTTTCAGCTCTTATCTCGTGTAATATAACGAGAAGCAAATTTATTAGTACTAGGAAGTTCCGCTGCTTTGCTGCAAGATTTCCCCTCGTTATACTCGATTTTAACGCTAAATTTCTCATATCTTTGCCTTCCAACCCTACGATATTTGCTCAAAAAGAATTATTAAAGTCATTACTCTCAACGGATAACATCTCGTTTCTTTTAAATGCTTCTACAAATTTTTATCTACAACTTCAACCTCTCTATCCACGAAACAGAGTTAAACACGGAGTCAAAATTTTCTTTTCATCAATTATTACCTCTTCGATTAGATGCTAATCGGTTTAATCGTCCCTAAATGTGACACGAATCCAGCACATTACACAACCGCGATCTTATCTGACCGAACAAGTTTCAAAGCTATGCAATTGGTTCGTGTATCATCTCTACTCGAGACTCTGCTCTACCCACATAAATAACCCACCCACAAAATTTATGGTAATAAGCTGCCAGTTCCAAGTTTTAGCCCCATAAACAACAATACCCCCGAAAAAAATTCCTCGACTTCTATGGCTATACACGTTTCTAATTACCATGTACCCGTTTTTCTCTGTTGCAGGTACGTAATCCAATCAGTCATTGGAATCGCTGTCCGTGTAAGTTCGAAAAATCGGCCCACTCATTGCTATTCGCCCGTCGACGCTCAATTAAGCCAGGTAAACAATGAGAGGGCCCCCACGTCTGCCTTGGGGGCTCGCCTTTTCCTTTTCTTAATTTACGACGTTACTGGAATGGACGATAATCAGGCTCGCGTCTCGTTGAAACGGTTCCACTGTCGTGTATCTTCTTACGTCCGGATTGGCCCTAATACCTGCTACCATTCCATAGACGAGCGGTAAATTAGCAGAAACGTTTGAAATTTAAGTACGTCATAAATTTATCGAGACGATTCGAATTTGATTAAAAGCGAAAACTTGTCGAAAATCGTGTCTCGAGACTTTCGAGACTTAAGACGTCCTACGAACTCTTACTTCGGACAAAATTCATTCGTTTCGTAACGCATTACGCAGATGCGAAGCCATTTGGTCGATCTCGTACACGTTGCACCTTGAGCGCAATCTTGACGATCCCGATAAGCGCTTGTTGCAAAGTATCTTGGAGCCACGGGTGGGTATCGAGAGAAAGAACGAGAGAGACAAAGCGAGGGCAGGGTTGAATGCAGGCAGGAGACGAAGAAAATAAATCGAGCCAGAGCTCAGGAGGGGAGTGTGGGGCGCGTTATGTATTTCTTTCGTCGCAGAATTTCGTTTGCAATAATTCCTGCGCCGGGACAGTTTGAGAAATGGCCGCTGGCTCCTTGCGCAACCTTAATTTGCAACAGTTTACTTCGGGTACGGTTTAAAAAATGACCGACCGGCCCGTGCGGAGGGTACGGCCGTGCTTGGTGCGCTGCGCCTCTGTCGTATCGCATGAAGACATTTATCGCGGATCGAGGATCGATGAAAGTTCAAGCTGGGAACGAAAATAAAAACGCTTTCGAAACGAGCGATGGGGAAAAAGGACCGCGGTGAAGGTGGTTGCTCGGCTTTGGCCCGCCTAACTGTTATAATTAGCGATACGGTGTTGTCCATGGGGCCGTCGCATGGCCGTGTGGGCGACGTCGACGGTGATGCGGCGATGGAAACGCGGCTGACTTATCGCTATAAGTGGAAGGCATTGTTGCAAAATAATAAGAGGCGGAAAAGAAACGTACTTACGCGAACGGTTTCGCCTATCTGATCGGGTCGTTGGTGCTTGTTCGTCTTGTCCGCGGGTCCGCGTTGGTCTTGGCCGCTTGTCTTCGCGGAAAGCGTTATTAGAAACTATTTACGCCGCTTGTTCTAATCGCGGGAACGGATTGAACCGATAAGTGGGCACGTTATGAAGGTGTTTACAAAACAGTTGGAGATATCGCGCGGGTGATATAAAGCGTGAACAGCGAATAGCTAATCGGCAGCGGTCGCTCCATTATGACTGAAATATAAGCCAGGCCGTATCGTGTAAGTACGAGCAATTACATTAAACATTCGTGTTACAACGGTAGACATTTTTCTCGAGCTCTTGCGGGTGCTTTATAGCCGGCACTCGATGAATGATACGTCGTTATAGAGTTATTCCGTTGTACTGTTACGCGAGTACTGCTCCATTATGGCATTATTCCACTATAATACCATTCTATGATAATACATAGTGTTCTATTATAATAATACGGTCTTACACTACGGTTCTACTATAATACTATTTCATTATAGCGTTACACCATTAAAATATTATTCTACTCTAACTCCATCTCATTATAGCATCGCTCCATCGCTGTAGAATTACTTCGCTGTGCTACCATTTCTATACTTACGATACCGCTCCGCAGTAATATCGTTAAACTATAAGCGTTACTCAATTGTAACACCGCGTTATCCATTTAAATTTATAGTGCGCTCCATTTTACGACGCCTATCCGTTCCGTTCGCGAATCGCGCAGCGTCTGTGTGATCTACCGGCGACGGATAACGCGAGGGTATAATAAAACGCGCGATAGATCCGAGAAACCCGTCCCCCTGACCCAAACTGAGCAAAGAAGCCTGCTCTCGGCCAGTTCGTGTCTGCCGGACAGGGGATAAACGAGCGGACGAAATCGGGCAGACATCTCCGAACGAGCACGGATTGCCGCAATCGGCGGCGATCACGAGGAATCGTTGTTGGTATATCTGTCAGCGCAAAGAGTCGTTGAAACATTAAACTGACCTTTCCGGTTCATCGGGCGTAGTATACGTATCGGGCCACAGCAGGATTATACCCGTGAGACAATTACGCCGTAACGATCCGCGGCCACGATCCATCAGAATTCCGTCACGCGTCGTGAGCATAACCGTGATTCGATGAAACTCCCTTTCTGTCCTCCTCCCGCCTTGGTTCCTCCTCCCCTCGGCCCTGTTCGTCTTCTAAACGGCGCCAATTTAAGGGGGGAGGATCGAAAATAATCGACGAACGTACGCGAGGTCCCGCGCCTTCTGAACGGAAAAACTCGCTCAGGGGTGCAATAAATCGAGAGGGTTTCGAGGGGAACCGATGGAAAAATTGGCGAACGCGCACGATCGTTCGGTTGGCTGGTGTAAATGTCTCCAGGACAGCGCGCCGGGTAATATACTGCTTATTGAAGGAAAGAAAAAGAGAATGGGAGAGCAGTGTACGACTGGGAGTCGATCTGCACGGGTGCCACGCGTGTCGTTTCTTTTCGACGCTCGTGGCCTTCTGCGAGCGTCAATTAACTTGGTTAAATGGGAAGGTGTTATTATGCAGGGGGAATGGATGGCTGCGGATGAAGTAATAAATTGGACGGTAGAATTGTAACGGGGAGGCAAAAATTGCTAGGATTTTTTAAACATCGGAATTCGAGGGGTTGCGGTTTCTTCGTCGACGTCCACTGGGAAGGGGTGGCAAGCATCCTCGAAGTCGACGCGTTCACGCTTCCTCGATCCAACGGTCAGAAATTGCTAGAGACAGAAGAATGGATTAAATTAAATCATTGCGTTTGTTTCATCGCCGAAACATGGTCTGATGATCGATGAAAAAATTGATACGCTGAAAATAAATTTATTCTGTAGTCGCGTGGTGGTTTCTTCACGGCGATTTCTTCGTCTTCAATTCTTCATAGTAGTTACTTCATCTCCCTAGGCAAGTCAGCAGAAACAAACAACCCTAAACTTAGCTAAGCTTCATACATCTTCCGGTA
>NW_027490767.1:0-56232 GCF_050948175.1 Xylocopa sonorina | reverse complement strand
TGTAAATGCGACACTTCCTTGCAAGGAAATAGCGTTTGCAGATGTCTACGTAATCGAAGCAATAGAGTTCTAGTGCTTCTTAAAACGCGATATCGCATCTCATTTCTATGTTTCATGGTAAGATATAATATGTTTTGGAAGTGTTATGTATTCCTCGCCTACACGTCAAATGAATGTAAATTCGACACTTCCTTGCAAGGAAATAGCGTTTGCAGATGTCTAGGTATCGTAGCAATAGAGTTCTAATGCTTCTTAAAACGCGATATCGCATCTCATTTCTATGTTTCATGGTAAGATATAATATGATTTGCGAAAGTTTTATGTATTCCCTCGTCTACACTTCAAATGAATGAAAATGCGACACTTCTTTGCTAGGAAATAGCGTTTGCAAATGTCTACCTATCGTAGCAATAGTGTTCTAATGCTTCTTAAAACGCGATATCGCATCTCATTTCTATGTTTCATGGTAAGATATAATATGATTTGCGAAGTGTCATGTATTCCTCGTCTACACATCAAATGAATGTAAATGCGACACTTCCTTGCAAGGAAATAGCGTCTGCAGATGTCTCCGTATCGTAGCAATAGAGTTCATATGATTCTTAAAGCGAGATATTGCATCTCATATCTATGTTTCCTGATAAGATATA
This sequence comes from Xylocopa sonorina, assembly GCF_050948175.1. NCBI lineage: Eukaryota > Metazoa > Arthropoda > Insecta > Hymenoptera > Apidae > Xylocopa > Xylocopa sonorina. The sequence continues at coordinate 55,582 of NW_027490767.1, read as the reverse complement.
ATATTCATTGCGAAGTGTTATGCATTCCTCGTCTACGATTCAAATGAATGTAAATGCGACACTTCCTTGCAAGGAAATAGCGTTTGCAGATGTCTACGCATCGTAGCAATAGTGTTCTAATGCTTCTTAGAACGCGATATCGCATCTCATTTCTATGTTTCATGGTAAGATATAATATGATTTGCGAAGTGTTATGTATTCCTCGTCTACACTTCAAATGAATGTAAATGCGACACTTCTTTGCTAGGAAATAGCGTTTGCAAATGTCTACCTATCGTAGCAATCATGTTCTAATGCTTCTTAAAACGCGATATCGCATCTCATTTCTATGTTTCTTGGTAAGATATAATATGATTTGCGAAGTATCATGTATTCCTCGTCTACACTTCAAATGAATGTAATGCGACACTTCCTTGCAAGGAAATAGCGTTTGCAGATGTCTACGTATCGAAGCAATAGAGTTCAAACGCTTCTTAAAACGAGATATTGCATCTCATATCTATGTTTCATGATGAGATATAATATTCATTGCGAAGTGTTATGCATTCCCCGTCTACGATTCAAATGAATGTAAATGCGACACTTCCTTGCAAGGAAATAGCGTTTGCAGATGTCTAGGTATCGTAGCAATAGAGTTCTAATGCTTCTTAAAACGCGATATCGCATCTCATTCCTATGTTTCATGGTAAGATATAATATTCATTGCGAAGTGTTATGCATTCCCCGTCTACGATTCAAATGAATGTAAATGCGACACTTCCTTGCAAGGAAATAGCGTTTGCAGATGTCTACGTATCGTAGCAATAGAGTTCTTATGATTCTTAAAACGCTATATTGCATCTCATTTCTACGTTTCATGGTAAGATATAATATGATTTGCGAAGTGTCATGTATTACTCGTCTACACTTCAAATGAATGTGAATGCGACACTTCCTCGCTAGGAAATAGCGTTTTGCAGATGTCTACGTATCGTAGCAATAGAGTTCTAATGCTTCTTAAATCGCGATATCGCATCTCATTTCTATGTTCCATGATAAGATATAATATGATTTGCAAAGTGTTATGTATTCCTCGTCTACACTTCAAATGAATGTAAATGCGACACTTCCTTGCAAGGAAATAGCGTTTGCAGATATCTACGTATCGTAGCAATAGAGTTCTAATGCTTCTTAAAACGCGATATCGCATCTCATTTCTATGTTTCATGATAAGATATAATATGATTTGCGAAAGTATCATGTATTCCTCGTCTACACTTCAAATGAATGTAAATGCGACACTTCCTTGGCTAGGAAATAGCGTCTGCCGATGTCTAGGTATCGTAGCAATAGAGTTCTAATGCTACTTAAAACGCGATATCGCATCTCATTTCTATGCTTCATGGTAAGATATAATATGATTTGCGAAGTGTTATGTATTCCTCGTCTACACTTCAAATGAATGTAAATGCGACCACTTCTTTGCTAGGAAATAGCGTTTGCAAATGTCTACCTATCGTAGCAATAATGTTCTAATGCTTCTTAAAACGCGATATCGCATCTCATTTCTATGTTTCTTGGTAAGATATAATATGATTTGCGAAGTATCATGTATTCCTCGTCTACACTTCAAATGAATGTAAATGCGACACTTCCTTGCTAGGAAATAGCGTCTGCCGATGTCTAGGTATCGTAGCAATAGAGTTCTAATGCTACTTAAAACGCGATATCGCATCTCATTCCTATGCTTCATGGTAAGATATAATATGATTTGCGAAGTGTTATGTATTCCTCGTCTACACTTCAAATGAATGTAAATGCGACACTTCCTTGCAAGGAAATAGCGTTTGCAGATGTCTAGGTATCGTAGCAATAGAGTTCTAATGCTTCTTAAAACGCGATATCGCATCTCATTTCTATGTTTTCATGGTAAGATATAATATGATTTGCGAAGTTTTATGTATTCCTCGTCTACACTTCAAAATGAATGAAAATGCGACACTTCTTTGCTAGGAAATAGCGTTTGCAAATGTCTACCTATCGTAGCAATAGTGTTCTAATGCTTCTTAAAACGCGATATCGCATCTCATTTCTATGTTTCATGGTAAGATATAATATGATTTGCGAAGTGTCATGTATTCCTCGTCTACACTTCAAATGAATGTAAATGCGACACTTCCTTGCAAGGAAATAGCGTCTGCAGATGTCTAGGTATCGTAGCAATTAGAGTTCTAATGCTTCTTATAACGCGATATCGCATCTCATTTCTATGTTTCATGGTAAGATATAATATGATTTGCGAAGTTTTATGTATTCCTCGTCTACACTTCAAATGAATGTAAATGCGACACTTCTTTGCTAGGAAATAGCGTTTGCAAATGTCTACATATCGTAGCAATAGTGTTCTAATGCTTCTTAAAACGCGATATCGCATCTCATTTCTATGTTTCATGGTAAGATATAACATGATTTGCGAAGTGTTATGTATTCCTCGTCTACACTTCAAATGAATGTGAATGCGATACTTCCTCGCTAGGAAATAGCGTTTGCAGATATCTACGTATCGTAGCAATAGCTTTCTAATGCTTCTTAAAACGCGATATCGCATCTCATTTCTATGTTTCATGGAAGATATAATATGATTTGCGAAGTGTTATGTATTCCTCGCCTACACTTCAAATGAATGTAAATGCTACACTTCCTTGCAAGGAAATAGCGTTTGCAGATGCCTACGTATCGAAGCAATAGAGTTCAAATGCTTCTTAAAACGCGATATCGCATCTCATCTCTATGTTTCATGGTAAGATATAATATGATTTGCGAAGTATCACGTACTCTTCGTCTACACTTCAAATGAATGTAAATGCGACACTTCCTTGCTACGCAATAGCGTCTGCAGATGTCTACGTATCGTAGCAATAGGGTTCATATGATTCTTATAACGAGATATCGCATCTCATTTCTATGTTTCATGGTAAGATATAATATGATTTGCGAAGTGTTATGTATTCCTCGCCTACACTTCAAATGAATGTAAATGCGACACTTCTTTGCTAGGAAATAGCGTTTGCAAATGTCTACCTATCGTAGCAATAGTGTTCTAATGCTTCTTAAAACGCGATATCGCATCTCATTTCTATGTTTCATGGTAAGATATAATATGATTTGCGAAGTATCATGTATTCCTCGTCTACACTTCAAATGAATGTAAATGCGACACTTCCTTGCTAGGAAAATAGCGTTTGCAGGTGTCTACGTATCGTAGCAATAGAGTTCTAGTGCTACTTAAAACGCGATATCGCATCCCATTCTAGTTTCATTGTAATATATAATATGATTTGCGAAGTGTTATGTATTCCTCGCCTACACTTCAAATGAATGTGAATGCGATACTTCCTCGCTAGGAAATAGCGTTTGCAGATGTCTACGTATCGTAGCAATAGCTTTCTAATGCTTCTTAAAACGCGACATCGCATCTCATTTCTATGCTTCATGGTAAGATATAATATGATTTGCGAAGTGTTATGTATTCCTCGTCTACGATTCAAATGAATGTAAATGCGACACTTCCTTGCAAGGAAATAGCGTTTGCAGATGTCTACGTATCGTAGCAATAGAGTTCTAATGCTTTCTTAAAACGCGATATCGCATCTCATTTCTATGTTTCATGGTAAGATATAATATGATTTGCGAAGTATCATGTATTCCTCGTCTACACTTCAAATGAATGTAAATGCGACACTTCCTTGCTAGGAAATAGCGTCTGCAGATGTCTAGGTATCGTAGCAATAGAGTTCTAATGCTACTTAAAACGCGATATCGCATCTCATTTCTATGCTTCATGGTAAGATATAATATGATTGGCGAAGTGTTATGTATTCCTCGTCTACGATTCAAATGAATGTAAATGCGACACTTCCTTGCAAGGAAATAGCGTTTGCAGATGTCTACGTATCGTAGCAATAGAGTTCTAGTGCTTCTTAAAACGCGATATCGCATCTCATTTCTATGTTTCATGGTAAGATATAATATGATTTGCGAAGTGTTATGTATTCCTCGCCTACACTTCAAATGAATGTAAATGCGACACATCCTTGCAAGGAAATAGCGATTGCAGATGCCTACGTATCGTAGCAATAGAGTTCATATGATTCTTAAAACGCGATATCGCATCTCATTTCTATGTTTCATGGTAAGATATAACATGATTTGCGAAGTGTTATGTATTCCTCGTCTACACTTCAAATGAATGTGAATGCGATACTTCCTCGCTAGGAAATAGCGTTTGCAGATATCTACGTGTCGTAGCAATAGCTTCCTAATGCTTCTTAAAACGCGATATCGAATCTCATTTCTATGTTTCATGGTATAGATATAATATGATTTGCGAAGTATCATGTATTCCTCGTCTACACTTCAATTGAATGTAAATGCGACACTTCCTTGCTAGGAAATAGCGTCTGCAGATGTCTAGGTATCGTAGCAGGAGAGTTCAAATGCTTCTTAAAACGAGATATTGCATCTCTTATCTATGTTTTCATGATAAGATATAATATTCATTGCGAAGTGTTATGCATTCCTCGTCTACACTTCAAATGAATGTAAATGCGACACTTCTTTGCTAGGAAATAGCGTTTGCAAAGTCTACCTATCGTAGCAATAGTGTTCTAATGCTTCTCAAAACGCGATATCGCATCTCATTTCTATGTTTCATGGTAAGATATAATATGATTTGCGAAGTGTTATGTATTCCTCGTCTACACTTCAATTGAATGTAAATGCGACACTTCTTTGCAAGGAAATAGCGATTGCAGATGTCTACGTATCGTAGCAATAGAGTTTCAAATTATTCTTAAAACGCGATATCGCATCTCATTTCTATGTTTCATGGTAAGATATAACATGATTTGCGAAGTGTTATGTATTCCTCGTCTACACATCAAATGAATGTGAATGCGATACTTCCTCGCTAGGAAATAGCGTTTGCAGATGTCTACGTATCGTAGCAATAGCTTTCTAATGCTTCTTAAAACAATATATTGCATCTCATATCTATGTTTGATGATAAGATATAATATTCATTGCGAAGTGTTATGCATTCCTCGTCTACGAATCAAATGAATGTAAATGCGACACTTCCATGCAAGGAAATAGCATTTGCAGATGTCTACGTATCGTAGCAATAGAGTTCATATGATTCTTAAAACGCTATATTGCATCTCATTTCTACGTTTCGTGGTAAGATATAATATGATTTGCGAAGTGTCATGTATTCCTCGTCTACACTTCAAATGAATGTGAATGCGACACTTCCTCGCTAGGAAATAGCATTTGCAGATGTCTACGTATCGTAGCAATAGAGTTCTAATGCTTCTTAAAACGCGATATCGCATCTCATTTCTATGTTTCATGATAAGATATAATATGATTTGCGAAGTGTTATGTATTCCTCGTCTACACATCAAATTGAATGTAAATGCGACACTTCCTTGCAAGGAAATAGCGTTTGCAGATGTTACGTATCGAAGCAATAGAGTTCAAATGCTTCTTAAAACGCGATATCGCATCTCATCTCTATGTTTCATGGTAAGATATAATATGATTTGCGAAGTATCACGTATTCCTCGTCTACACTTCAAATGAATGTAATTGCGACAATTCCTTGCTACGCAATAGCGTCTGCAGATGTCTACGTATCGTAGCAATAGAGTTCATATGATTCTTAAAACAAGATATTGCATCTCATTTCTATGTTTCATGATAAGATATAATATGATTTGCGAAGTGTTATGTATTCCTCGTCTACACTTCAAATGAATGTAAATGCGACACTTCCTTGCAAGGAAATAGCGTTTGCAGATGTCTACGTATCGAAGCAATAGAGTTCAAATGCTTCTTAAAACGCGATATCGCATCTCATCTCTATGTTTCATGGTAAGATATAATATGATTTGCGAAGTATCACGTATTCCTCGTCTACACTTCAAATGAATGTAAATGCGACACTTCCTTGCAAGGAAATAGCGTTTGCAGATGTCTACGTATCGTAGCAATAGAGTTCTAATGCTTCTAAAACGCGATATCGCATCTCATTTCTATGTTTCATGGTAAGATATAATATGATTTGCGAAGTATCATGTATTCCTCGTCTACACTTCAAATGAATGTAAATACGACACTTCCTTGCTAGGAACTAGCGTCTGCCGATGTCTAGGTGTCGTAGCAATAGAGTTCTAATGCTACTTAAAACGCGATATCGCATCTCATTTCTATGCTTCATGGTAAGATATAATATGATTTGCGAAGTGTTATGTATTCCTCGTCTACGATTCAAATGAATGTAAATGCGACACTTCCTTGCAAGGAAACAGCGTTTGCAGATGTCTACGTACCGTAGCAATAGAGTTCTAGTGCCTCTTAAAACGCGATATCGCATCTCATTTCTATGTTTCATGGTAAGATATAATATGATTTGCGAAGTGTTATGTATTCCTCGCCTACACTTCAAATGAATGTAAATGCGACACTTCCTTGCAAGGAAATAGCGTCTGCAGATGTCTACGTATCGTAGCAATAGAGTTCATATGATTCTTAAAACGCGATATCGCATCTCATTTCTATGTTTCATGGTAAGATATAACATGATTTGCGAAGTGTTATGTATTCCTCGTCTACACTTCAAATGAATGTGAATGCGATACCTCCTCGCTAGGAAATAGCGTTTGCAGATATCTACGTATCGTAGCAATAGCTTTCTAATGCTTCTTAAAACGCGATATCGCATATCATTTCTATGTTTCATGGTATAGATATAATATGATTTGAGAAGTATCATGTATTCCTCGTCTACACTTCAAATGAATGTAAATGCGACACTTCCTCGCTAGGAAATAGCGTTTGCAGATGTCTACGTATCGTAGCAATAGAGTTCTAATGCTTCTTAAAACGCGATATCGCATTTCATTTCTATGTTTCATGATAAGATATAATATGATTTGCGAAGTGTTATGTATTCCTCGTCTACACTTCAAATGAATGTAAATGCGACACTTCTTTGCTAGGAAATAGCGTTTGCAAATGTCTACCTATCGTAGCAATAGTGTTCTAATGCTTCTCAAAACGCGATATCGCATCTCATTTCTATGTTTCATGGTAAGATATAATATGATTTGCGAAGTGTTATGTATTCCTCGTCTACACTTCAATTGAATGTAAATGCGACACTTCCTTGCAAGGAAATAGCGATTGCAGATGTCTACGTATCGTAGCAATAGAGTTCAAATGATTCTTAAAACGCGATATCGCATCTCATTTCTATGTTTCATGGTAAGATATAACATGATTTGCGAAGTGTTATGTATTCCTCGTCTACACATCAAATGAATGTGAATGCGATACTTCCTCGCTAGGAAATAGCGTTTGCAGATGTCTACGTATCGTAGCAATAGCTTTCTAATGCTTCTTAAAACGAGATATTGCATCTCATATCTATGTTTGATGATAAGATATAATATTCATTGCGAAGTGTTATGCATTCCTCGTCTACGATTCAAATGAATGTAAATGCGACACTTCCATGCAAGGAAATAGCATTTGCAGATGTCTACGTATCGTAGCAATAGAGTTCTTATGATTCTTAAAACGCTATATTGCATCTCATTTCTACGTTTCGTTGTAAGATATAATATGATTTGCGAAGTGTCATGTATTCCTCGTCTACACTTCAAATGAATGTAAATGCGACACTTCCTTGCAAGGAAATAGCGATTGCAGATGTCTACGTATCGTAGCAATAGAGTTCTAATGCTTCTTAAAACGCGATATCGCATTTCATTTCTATGTTTCATGATAAGATATAATATGATTTGCGAAGTGTTATGTATTCCTCGTCTACACTTCAAATGAATGTAAATGCGACACTTCTTTGCTAGGAAATAGCGTTTGCAAATGTCTACCTATCGTAGCAATAGTGTTCTAATGCTTCTCAAAACGCGATATCGCATCTCATTTCTATGTTTCATGGTAAGATATAATATGATTTGCGAAGTGTTATGTATTCCTCGTCTACACTTCAATTGAATGTAAATGCGACACTTCCTTGCAAGGAAATAGCGATTGCAGATGTCTACGTATCGTAGCAATAGAGTTCAAATGATTCTTAAAACGCGATATCGCATCTCATTTCTATGTTTCATGGTAAGATATAACATGATTTGCGAAGTGTTATGTATTCCTCGTCTACACATCAAATGAATGTGAATGCGATACTTCCTCGCTAGGAAATAGCGTTTGCAGATGTCTACGTATCGTAGCAATAGCTTTCTAATGCTTCTTAAAACGAGATATTGCATCTCATATCTATGTTTGATGATAAGATATAATATTCATTGCGAAGTGTTATGCATTCCTCGTCTACGATTCAAATGAATGTAAATGCGACACTTCCATGCAAGGAAATAGCATTTGCAGATGTCTACGTATCGTAGCAATAGAGTTCTTATGATTCTTAAAACGCTATATTGCATCTCATTTCTACGTTTCGTTGTAAGATATAATATGATTTGCGAAGTGTCATGTATTCCTCGTCTACACTTCAAATGAATGTAAATGCGACACTTCCTTGCAAGGAAATAGCGATTGCAGATGTCTACGTATCGTAGCAATAGAGTTCTAATGCTTCTTAAAACGCGATATCGCATTTCATTTCTATGTTTCATGATAAGATATAATATGACTTGCGAAGTGTTATGTATTCCTCGTCTACACTTCAAATGAATGTAAATGCGACACTTCTTTGCTAGGAAATAGCGTTTGCAAATGTCTACCTATCGTAGCAATAGTGTTCTAATGCTTCTCAAAACGCGATATCGCAACTCATTTCTATGTTTCATGGTAAGATATAATATGATTTGCGAAGTGTTATGTATTCCTCGTCTACACTTCAATTGAATGTAAATGCGACACTTCCTTGCAAGGAAATAGCGATTGCAGATGTCTACGTATCGTAGCAATAGAGTTCAAATTATTCTTAAAACGCGATATCGCATCTCATTTCTATGTTTCATGGTAAGATATAACATGATTTGCGAAGTGTTATGTATTCGTCGTCTACACATCAAAAGAATGTGAATGCGATACTTCCTCGATAGGAAATAGCGTTTGCAGATGTCTACGTATCGCAGCAATAGCTTTCTAATGCTTCTTAAAACGAGATATTGCATCTCATATCTATGTTTGATGATAAGATATAATATTCATTGCGAAGTGTTATGAATTCCTCGTCTACGATTCAAATGAATGTAAATGCGACACTTCCATGCAAGGAAATAGCATTTGCAGATGTCTACGTATCATAGCAATAGAGTTCTTATGATTCTTAAAACGCTATATTGCATCTCATTTCTACGTTTCGTGGTAAGATATAATATGATTTGCGAAGTGTCATGTATTCCTCGTCTACACTTCAAATGAATGTGAATGCGACACTTCCTCGCTAGGAAATAGCGTTTGCAAATGTCTACCTATCGTAGCAATAGTGTTCTAATGCTTCTCAAAACGCGATATCGCATCTCATTTCTATGTTTCATGGTAAGATATAATTTGATTTGCGAAGTGTTATGCATTCCTCGTCTACGATTCAAATGAATGTAAATTCGAAACTTCCATGCAAGGAAATAGCATTTGCAGATGTCTACGTATCGTAGCAATAGAGTTCTTATGATTCTAAAAACGCGATATCGCATCTCATTTCTATGTTTCATGGTAAGATATAATATGATTTGCGAAGTGTTATGTATTCCTCGTCTACACTTCAAATGAATGTAAATGCGACACTTCCTTGCAAGGAAATAGCGTTTGCAGATGTCTACGTATCGTAGCAACAGAATTCTAATGCTTCTTAAAACGCGATATCGCATCTCATTTCTATGTTTCATGATAAGATATAATATGATTTGCGAAGTATCATGTATTCCTCGTCTACACTTCAAATGAATGTAAATACGACACTTCCTTGCTAGGAACTAGCGTCTGCCGATGTCTAGGTATCGTAGCAATAGAGTTCTAATGCTACTTAAAACGCGATATCGCATCTCATTTCTATGCTTCATGGTAAGATATAATATGATTTGCGAAGTGTTATGTATTCCTCGTCTACGATACAAATGAATGTAAATGCGACACTTCCTTGCAAGGAAATAGCGTTTGCAGATGTCTACGTACCGTAGCAATAGAGTTCTAATGCTTCTTAAAACGCGATATCGCATCCCATTTCTATGTTTCATGGTAAGATATAATATGATTTGCGAAGTGTTATGTATTCCTCGCCTACACTTCAAATGAATGTAAATGCGACACTTCCTTGCAAGGAAATAGCGTCTGCAGATGTCTACGTATCGTAGCAATAGAGTTCATATGATTCTTAAAACGCGATATCGCATCTCATTTCTATGTTTCATGGTAAGATATAACCTGATTTGCGAAGTGTTATGTATTCCTCGTCTACACTTCAAATGAATGTGAATGCGATACTTCCTCGCTAGGAAATAGCGTTTGCAGATATCTACGTATCGTAGCAATAGCTTTCTAATGCTTCTTAAAACGCGATATCGAATCTCATTTCTATGTTTCATGGTATAGATATAATATGATTTGCGAAGTATCATGTATTCCTCGTCTACACTTCAAATGAATGTAAATGCGACACTTCCTTGCTAGGAAATAGCGTCTGCAGATGTCTAGGTATCGTAGCAATAGAGTTCAAATGCTTCTTAAAACGAGATATTGCATCTCATATCTATGTTTCATGATAAGATATAATATTCATTGCGAAGTGTTATGCATTCCTCGTCTACGTTTCAAATGAATGTAAATGCGACACTTCCATGCAAGGAAATAGCGTTTGCAGATGTCTACGTATCGTAGCAACAGAGTTCTAATGCTACTTAAAACGCGATATCGCATCTCATTTCTATGTTTCATGGTGAGATATAATATTCATTGCGAAGTGTTATGCATTCCTCGTCTACGATTCAAATGAATGTAAATGCGACACTTCCATGCAAGGAAATAGCATTTGCAGATGTCTACGTATCGTAGCAATAGAGTTCTTATGATTCTTAAAACGCTATATTGCATCTCATTTCTACGTTTCGTTGTAAGATATAATATGATTTGCGAAGTGTCATGTATTCCTCGTCTACACTTCAAATGAATGTGAATGCGACACTTCCTCGCTAGGAAATAGCGTTTGCAGATGTCTACGTATCGTAGCAATAGAGTTCTAATGCTTCTTAAAACGCGATATCGCATCTCATTTCTATGTTTCATGATAAAATATAATATGATTTGCGAAGTGTTATGTATTCCTCGTCTACACTTCAAATGAATGTAAATGCGACACTTCTTTGCTAGGAAATAGCGTTTGCAAATGTCTACCTATCGTAGCAATAGTGTTCTAATGCTTCTCAAAACGCGATATCGCATCTCATTTCTATGTTTCATGGTAAGATATAATTTGATTTGCGAAGTGTTATGTATTCCTCGTCTACACTTCAAATGAATGTAAATGCGACACTTCCTTGCAAGGAAATAGCGATTGCAGATGTCTACGTATCGTAGCAATAGAGTTCAAATGATTCTTAAAACGCGATATCGCATCTCCTTTCTATGTTTCATGGTAAGATATAACACGATTTGCGAAGTGTTATGTATTCCTCGTCTACACATCAAATGAATGTGAATGCGATACTTCCTCGCTAGGAAATAGCGTTTGCAGATGTCTACGTATCGTAGCAATAGCTTTCTAATGCTCCTTAAAACGAGATATTGCATCTCATATCTATGTTTGATGATAAGATATAATATTCATTGCGAAGTGTTATGCATTCCTCGTCTACGATTCAAATGAATATAAATTCGACACTTCCATGCAAGGAAATAGCATTTGCAGATGTCTACGTATCGTAGCAATAGAGTTCTTATGATTCTAAAAACGCGATATCGCATCTCATTTCTATGTTTCATGGTAAGATATAATATGATTTGCGAAGTGTTATGTATTCCTCGTCTACACTTCAATTGAATGTAAATGCGACACTTCCTTGCAAGGAAATAGCGATTGCAGATGCCTACGTATCGTAGCAATAGAGTTCAAATGATTCTTAAAACGCGATATCGCATCTCATTTCTATGTTTCATGGTAAGATATAACATGATTTGCGAAGTGTTATGTATTCCTCGTCTACACATCAAATGAATGTGAATGCGATACTTCCTCGCTAGGAAATAGCGTTTGCAGATGTCTACGTATCGTAGCAATAGCTTTCTAATGCTTCTTAAAACGAGATATTGCATCTCATATCTATGTTTGATGATAAGATATAATATTCATTGCGAAGTGTTATGCATTCCTCGTCTACGATTCAAATGAATGTAAATGCGACACTTCCATGCAAGGAAATAGCATTTGCAGATGTCTACGTATCATAGCAATAGAGTTCTTATGATTCTTAAAACGCTATATTGAATCTCATTTCTACGTTTCGTGGTAAGATATAACATGATTTGCGAAGTGTTATGTATTCCTCGTCTACACGTCAAATGAATGTGAATGCGATACTTCCTCGCTAGGAAATAGCGTTTGCAGATATCTACGTATCGTAGCAATAGCTTTCTAATGCTTCTTAAAACGCGATATCGAATCTCATTTCTATGTTTCATGGTATAGATATAATATGATTTGCGAAGTATCATGTATTCCTCGTCTACACTTCAAATGAATGTAAATGCGACACTTCCTTGCTAGGAAATAGCGTCTGCAGATGTCTAGGTGTCGTAGCAATAGAGTTCAAATGCTTCTTAAAACGAGATATTGCATCTCATATCTATGTTTCATGATAAGATATAATATTCATTGCGAAGTGTTATGCATTCCTCGTCTACGTTTCAAATGAATGTAAATGCGACACTTCCATGCAAGGAAATAGCGTTTGCAGATGTCTACGTATCGTAGCAACAGAGTTCTAATGCTACTTAAAACGCGATATCGCATCTCATTTCTATGTTTCATGGTAAGATATAATATTCATTGCGAAGTGTTATGCATTCCTCGTCTACGATTCAAATGAATGTAAATGCGACACTTCCATGCAAGGAAATAGCATTTGCAGATGTCTACGTATCGTAGCAATAGAGTTCTTATGATTCTTAAAACGCTATATTGCATCTCATTTCTACGTTTCGTTGTAAGATATAATATGATTTGCGAAGTGTCATGTATTCCTCGTCTACACTTCAAATGAATGTGAATGCGACACTTCCTCGCTAGGAAATAGCGTTTGCAGATGTCTACGTATCGTAGCAATAGAGTTCTAATGCTTCTTAAAACGCGATATCGCATCTCATTTCTATGTTTCATGATAAAATATAATATGATTTGCGAAGTGTTATGTATTCCTCGTCTACACTTCAAATGAATGTAAATGCGACACTTCTTTGCTAGGAAATAGCGTTTGCAAATGTCTACCTATCGTAGCAATAGTGTTCTAATGCTTCTCAAAACGCGATATCGCATCTCATTTCTATGTTTCATGGTAAGATATAATTTGATTTGCGAAGTGTTATGCATTCCTCGTCTACGATTCAAATGAATGTAAATTCGAAACTTCCATGCAAGGAAATAGCATTTGCAGATGTCTACGTATCGTAGCAATAGAGTTCTTATGATTCTAAAAACGCGATATCGCATCTCATTTCTATGTTTCATGGTAAGATATAATATGATTTGCGAAGTGTTATGTATTCCTCGTCTACACTTCAAATGAATGTAAATGCGACACTTCCTTGCAAGGAAATAGCGTTTGCAGATGTCTACGTATCGTAGCAACAGAATTCTAATGCTTCTTAAAACGCGATATCGCATCTCATTTCTATGTTTCATGATAAGATATAATATGATTTGCGAAGTATCATGTATTCCTCGTCTACACTTCAAATGAATGTAAATACGACACTTCCTTGCTAGGAACTAGCGTCTGCCGATGTCTAGGTATCGTAGCAATAGAGTTCTAATGCTACTTAAAACGCGATATCGCATCTCATTTCTATGCTTCATGGTAAGATATAATATGATTTGCGAAGTGTTATGTATTCCTCGTCTACGATACAAATGAATGTAAATGCGACACTTCCTTGCAAGGAAATAGCGTTTGCAGATGTCTACGTACCGTAGCAATAGAGTTCTAATGCTTCTTAAAACGCGATATCGCATCCCATTTCTATGTTTCATGGTAAGATATAATATGATTTGCGAAGTGTTATGTATTCCTCGCCTACACTTCAAATGAATGTAAATGCGACACTTCCTTGCAAGGAAATAGCGTCTGCAGATGTCTACGTATCGTAGCAATAGAGTTCATATGATTCTTAAAACGCGATATCGCATCTCATTTCTATGTTTCATGGTAAGATATAACCTGATTTGCGAAGTGTTATGTATTCCTCGTCTACACTTCAAATGAATGTGAATGCGATACTTCCTCGCTAGGAAATAGCGTTTGCAGATATCTACGTATCGTAGCAATAGCTTTCTAATGCTTCTTAAAACGCGATATCGAATCTCATTTCTATGTTTCACGGTATAGATATAATATGATTTGCGAAGTATCATGTATTCCTCGTCTACACTTCAAATGAATGTAAATGCGACACTTCCTTGCTAGGAAATAGCGTCTGCAGATGTCTAGGTATCGTAGCAATAGAGTTCAAATGCTTCTTAAAACGAGATATTGCATCTCATATCTATGTTTCATGATAAGATATAATATTCATTGCGAAGTGTTATGCATTCCTCGTCTACGTTTCAAATGAATGTAAATGCGACACTTCCATGCAAGGAAATAGCGTTTGCAGATGTCTACGTATCGTAGCAACAGAGTTCTAATGCTACTTAAAACGCGATATCGCATCTCATTTCTATGTTTCATGGTAAGATATAATATTCATTGCGAAGTGTTATGCATTCCTCGTCTACGATTCAAATGAATGTAAATGCGACACTTCCATGCAAGGAAATAGCATTTGCAGATGTCTACGTATCGTAGCAATAGAGTTCTTATGATTCTTAAAACGCTATATTGCATCTCATTTCTACGTTTCGTTGTAAGATATAATATGATTTGCGAAGTGTCATGTATTCCTCGTCTACACTTCAAATGAATGTGAATGCGACACTTCCTCGCTAGGAAATAGCGTTTGCAGATGTCTACGTATCGTAGCAATAGAGTTCTAATGCTTCTTAAAACGCGATATCGCATCTCATTTCTATGTTTCATGATAAAATATAATATGATTTGCGAAGTGTTATGTATTCCTCGTCTACACTTCAAATGAATGTAAATGCGACACTTCTTTGCTAGGAAATAGCGTTTGCAAATGTCTACCTATCGTAGCAATAGTGTTCTAATGCTTCTCAAAACGCGATATCGCATCTCATTTCTATGTTTCATGGTAAGATATAATTTGATTTGCGAAGTGTTATGTATTCCTCGTCTACACTTCAAATGAATGTAAATGCGACACTTCCTTGCAAGGAAATAGCGATTGCAGATGCCTACGTATCGTAGCAATAGAGTTCAAATGATTCTTAAAACGCGATATCGCATCTCCTTTCTATGTTTCATGGTAAGATATAACATGATTTGCGAAGTGTTATGTATTCCTCGTCTACACATCAAATGAATGTGAATGCGATACTTCCTCGCTAGGAAATAGCGTTTGCAGATGTCTACGTATCGTAGCAATAGCTTTCTAATGCTTCTTAAAACGAGATATTGCATCTCATATCTATGTTTGATGATAAGATATAATATTCATTGCGAAGTGTTATGCATTCCTCGTCTACGATTCAAATGAATGTAAATGCGACACTTCCATGCAAGGAAATAGCATTTGCAGATGTCTACGTATCATAGCAATAGAGTTCTTATGATTCTTAAAACGCTATATTGAATCTCATTTCTACGTTTCGTGGTAAGATATAACATGATTTGCGAAGTGTTATGTATTCCTCGTCTACACGTCAAATGAATGTGAATGCGATACTTCCTCGCTAGGAAATAGCGTTTGCAGATATCTACGTATCGTAGCAATAGCTTTCTAATGCTTCTTAAAACGCGATATCGAATCTCATTTCTATGTTTCATGGTATAGATATAATATGATTTGCGAAGTATCATGTATTCCTCGTCTACACTTCAAATGAATGTAAATGCGACACTTCCTTGCTAGGAAATAGCGTCTGCAGATGTCTAGGTATCGTAGCAATAGAGTTCAAATGCTTCTTAAAACGAGATATTGCATCTCATATCTATGTTTCATGATAAGATATAATATTCATTGCGAAGTGTTATGCATTCCTCGTCTACGTTTCAAATGAATGTAAATGCGACACTTCCATGCAAGGAAATAGCGTTTGCAGATGTCTACGTATCGTAGCAACAGAGTTCTAATGCTACTTAAAACGCGATATCGCATCTCATTTCTATGTTTCATGGTAAGATATAATATTCATTGCGAAGTGTTATGCATTCCTCGTCTACGATTCAAATGAATGTAAATGCGACACTTCCATGCAAGGAAATAGCATTTGCAGATGTCTACGTATCGTAGCAATAGAGTTCTTATGATTCTTAAAACGCTATATTGCATCTCATTTCTACGTTTCGTTGTAAGATATAATATGATTTGCGAAGTGTCATGTATTCCTCGTCTACACTTCAAATGAATGTGAATGCGACACTTCCTCGCTAGGAAATAGCGTTTGCAGATGTCTACGTATCGTAGCAATAGAGTTCTAATGCTTCTTAAAACGCGATATCGCATCTCATTTCTATGTTTCATGATAAAATATAATATGATTTGCGAAGTGTTATGTATTCCTCGTCTACACTTCAAATGAATGTAAATGCGACACTTCTTTGCTAGGAAATAGCGTTTGCAAATGTCTACCTATCGTAGCAATAGTGTTCTAATGCTTCTCAAAACGCGATATCGCATCTCATTTCTATGTTTCATGGTAAGATATAATTTGATTTGCGAAGTGTTATGTATTCCTCGTCTACACTTCAAATGAATGTAAATGCGACACTTCCTTGCAAGGAAATAGCGATTGCAGATGTCTACGTATCGTAGCAATAGAGTTCAAATGATTCTTAAAACGCGATATCGCATCTCCTTTCTATGTTTCATGGTAAGATATAACACGATTTGCGAAGTGTTATGTATTCCTCGTCTACACATCAAATGAATGTGAATGCGATACTTCCTCGCTAGGAAATAGCGTTTGCAGATGTCTACGTATCGTAGCAATAGCTTTCTAATGCTCCTTAAAACGAGATATTGCATCTCATATCTATGTTTGATGATAAGATATAATATTCATTGCGAAGTGTTATGCATTCCTCGTCTACGATTCAAATGAATATAAATTCGACACTTCCATGCAAGGAAATAGCATTTGCAGATGTCTACGTATCGTAGCAATAGAGTTCTTATGATTCTAAAAACGCGATATCGCATCTCATTTCTATGTTTCATGGTAAGATATAATATGATTTGCGAAGTGTTATGTATTCCTCGTCTACACTTCAATTGAATGTAAATGCGACACTTCCTTGCAAGGAAATAGCGATTGCAGATGCCTACGTATCGTAGCAATAGAGTTCAAATGATTCTTAAAACGCGATATCGCATCTCATTTCTATGTTTCATGGTAAGATATAACATGATTTGCGAAGTGTTATGTATTCCTCGTCTACACATCAAATGAATGTGAATGCGATACTTCCTCGCTAGGAAATAGCGTTTGCAGATGTCTACGTATCGTAGCAATAGCTTTCTAATGCTTCTTAAAACGAGATATTGCATCTCATATCTATGTTTGATGATAAGATATAATATTCATTGCGAAGTGTTATGCATTCCTCGTCTACGATTCAAATGAATGTAAATGCGACACTTCCATGCAAGGAAATAGCATTTGCAGATGTCTACGTATCATAGCAATAGAGTTCTTATGATTCTTAAAACGCTATATTGAATCTCATTTCTACGTTTCGTGGTAAGATATAACATGATTTGCGAAGTGTTATGTATTCCTCGTCTACACGTCAAATGAATGTGAATGCGATACTTCCTCGCTAGGAAATAGCGTTTGCAGATATCTACGTATCGTAGCAATAGCTTTCTAATGCTTCTTAAAACGCGATATCGAAACTCATTTCTATGTTTCATGGTATAGATATAATATGATTTGCGTAGTATCATGTATTCCTCGTCTACACTTCAAATGAATGTAAATGCGACACTTCCTTGCTAGGAAATAGCGTCTGCAGATGTCTAGGTATCGTAGCAATAGAGTTCAAATGCTTCTTAAAACGAGATATTGCATCTCATATCTATGTTTCATGATAAGATATAATATTCATTGCGAAGTGTTATGCATTCCTCGTCTACGTTTCAAATGAATGTAAATGCGACACTTCCATGCAAGGAAATAGCGTTTGCAGATGTCTACGTATCGTAGCAACAGAGTTCTAATGCTACTTAAAACGCGATATCGCATCTCATTTCTATGTTTCATGGTAAGATATAATATTCATTGCGAAGTGTTATGCATTCCTCGTCTACGATTCAAATGAATGTAAATGCGACACTTCCATGCAAGGAAATAGCATTTGCAGATGTCTACGTATCGTAGCAATAGAGTTCTTATGATTCTTAAAACGCTATATTGCATCTCATTTCTACGTTTCGTTGTAAGATATAATATGATTTGCGAAGTGTCATGTATTCCTCGTCTACACTTCAAATGAATGTGAATGCGACACTTCCTCGCTAGGAAATAGCGTTTGCAGATGTCTACGTATCGTAGCAATAGAGTTCTAATGCTTCTTAAAACGCGATATCGCATCTCATTTCTATGTTTCATGATAAAATAAAATATGATTTGCGAAGTGTTATGTATTCCTCGTCTACACTTCAAATGAATGTAAATGCGACACTTCTTTGCTAGGAAATAGCGTTTGCAAATGTCTACCTATCGTAGCAATAGTGTTCTAATGCTTCTCAAAACGCGATATCGCATCTCATTTCTATGTTTCATGGTAAGATATAATTTGATTTGCGAAGTGTTATGTATTCCTCGTCTACACTTCAAATGAATGTAAATGCGACACTTCCTTGCAAGGAAATAGCGATTGCAGATGTCTACGTATCGTAGCAATAGAGTTCAAATGATTCTTAAAACGCGATATCGCATCTCCTTTCTATGTTTCATGGTAAGATATAACACGATTTGCGAAGTGTTATGTATTCCTCGTCTACACATCAAATGAATGTGAATGCGATACTTCCTCGCTAGGAAATAGCGTTTGCAGATGTCTACGTATCGTAGCAATAGCTTTCTAATGCTCCTTAAAACGAGATATTGCATCTCATATCTATGTTTGATGATAAGATATAATATTCATTGCGAAGTGTTATGCATTCCTCGTCTACGATTCAAATGAATATAAATTCGACACTTCCATGCAAGGAAATAGCATTTGCAGATGTCTACGTATCGTAGCAATAGAGTTCTTATGATTCTAAAAACGCGATATCGCATCTCATTTCTATGTTTCATGGTAAGATATAATATGATTTGCGAAGTGTTATGTATTCCTCGTCTACACTTCAATTGAATGTAAATGCGACACTTCCTTGCAAGGAAATAGCGATTGCAGATGCCTACGTATCGTAGCAATAGAGTTCAAATGATTCTTAAAACGCGATATCGCATCTCATTTCTATGTTTCATGGTAAGATATAACATGATTTGCGAAGTGTTATGTATTCCTCGTCTACACATCAAATGAATGTGAATGCGATACTTCCTCGCTAGGAAATAGCGTTTGCAGATGTCTACGTATCGTAGCAATAGCTTTCTAATGCTTCTTAAAACGAGATATTGCATCTCATATCTATGTTTGATGATAAGATATAATATTCATTGCGAAGTGTTATGCATTCCTCGTCTACGATTCAAATGAATGTAAATGCGACACTTCCATGCAAGGAAATAGCATTTGCAGATGTCTACGTATCATAGCAATAGAGTTCTTATGATTCTTAAAACGCTATATTGAATCTCATTTCTACGTTTCGTGGTAAGATATAACATGATTTGCGAAGTGTTATGTATTCCTCGTCTACACGTCAAATGAATGTGAATGCGATACTTCCTCGCTAGGAAATAGCGTTTGCAGATATCTACGTATCGTAGCAATAGCTTTCTAATGCTTCTTAAAACGCGATATCGAAACTCATTTCTATGTTTCATGGTATAGATATAATATGATTTGCGTAGTATCATGTATTCCTCGTCTACACTTCAAATGAATGTAAATGCGACACTTCCTTGCTAGGAAATAGCGTCTGCAGATGTCTAGGTATCGTAGCAATAGAGTTCAAATGCTTCTTAAAACGAGATATTGCATCTCATATCTATGTTTCATGATAAGATATAATATTCATTGCGAAGTGTTATGCATTCCTCGTCTACGTTTCAAATGAATGTAAATGCGACACTTCCATGCAAGGAAATAGCGTTTGCAGATGTCTACGTATCGTAGCAACAGAGTTCTAATGCTACTTAAAACGCGATATCGCATCTCATTTCTATGTTTCATGGTAAGATATAATATGATTTGCGAAGTGTTATGTATTCCTCGTCTACACATCAAATGAATGTAAATGCGACACTTCCTTGCAAGGAAATAGCGTTTGCAGATGTCTACGTATCGAAGCAATAGAGTTCAAATGCTTCTTAAAACGCGAT
The DNA here is from genome assembly GCF_050948175.1 of Xylocopa sonorina. Lineage (NCBI taxonomy): Eukaryota > Metazoa > Arthropoda > Insecta > Hymenoptera > Apidae > Xylocopa > Xylocopa sonorina. Next base: position 34,725 of record NW_027490767.1, on the reverse strand, counting down.
ATCGCATCTCATCTCTATGTTTCATGGTAAGATATAATATGATTTGCGAAGTATCACGTATTCCTCGTCTACACTTCAAATGAATGTAAATGCGACACTTCCTTGCTACGCAATAGCGTCTGCAGATGTCTACGTATCGTAGCAATAGAGTTCATATGATTCTTAAAACGAGATATTGCATCTCATTTCTACGTTTCGTGGTAAGATATAATATGATTTGCGAAGTGTCATGTATTCCTCGTCTACACTTCAAATGAATGTGAATGCGACACTTCCTCGCTAGGAAATAGCGTTTGCAGATGTCTACGTATCGTAGCAATAGAGTTCTAATGCTTCTTAAAACGCGATATCGCATGTCATTTCTACGTTTCGTGGTAAGATATAATATGATTTGCGAAGTGTCATGTATTCCTCGTCTACACTTCAAATGAATGTGAATGCGACACTTCCTCTCTAGGAAATAGCGTTTACAGATGTCTACGTATCGTAGCAATAGAGTTCTAATGCTTCTTAAAACGAGATATTGCATCTCATATCTATGTTTGATGATAAGATATAATATTCATTGCGAAGTGTTATGCATTCCTCGTCTACGATTCAAATGAATGTAAATGCGACACTTCCATGCAAGGAAATAGCATTTGCAGATGTCTACGTATCGTAGCAATAGAGTTCTTATGATTCTTAAAACGCTATATTGCATCTCATTTCTACGTTTCGTTGTAAGATATAATATGATTTGCGAAGTGTCATGTATTCCTCGTCTACACTTCAAATGAATGTGAATGCGACACTTCCTCGCTAGGAAATAGCGTTTGCAGATGTCTACGTATCGTAGCAATAGAGTTCTAATGCTTCTTAAAACGCGATATCGCATCTCATTTCTATGTTTCATGATAAGATATAATATGATTTGCGAAGTGTTATGTATTCCTCGTCTACACTTCAAATGAATGTAAATGCGACACTTCTTTGCTAGGAAATAGCGTTTGCAAATGTCTACCTATCGTAGCAATAGTGTTCTAATGCTTCTCAAAACGCGATATCGCATCTCATTTCTATGTTTCATGGTAAGATATAATATGATTTGCGAAGTGTTATGTATTCCTCGTCTACACTTCAATTGAATGTAAATGCGACACTTCCTTGCAAGGAAATAGCGATTGCAGATGTCTACGTATCGTAGCAATAGAGTTCAAATGATTCTTAAAACGCGATATCGCATCTCATTTCTATGTTTCATGGTAAGATATAACATGATTTGCGAAGTGTTATGTATTCCTCGTCTACACTTCAAATGAATGTAAATGCGACACTTCCTTGCAAGGAAATAGCGATTGCAGATGCCTACGTATCGTAGCAATAGAGTTCAAATGATTCTTAAAACGCGATATCGCATCTCATTTCTATGTTTCATGGTAAGATATAACATGATTTGCGAAGTGTTATGTATTCCTCGTCTACACATCAAATGAATGTGAATGCGATACTTCCTCGCTAGGAAATAGTGTTTGCAGATGTCTACGTATCGTAGCAATAGCTTTCTAATGCTTCTTAAAACGAGATATTGCATCTCATATCTATGTTTGATGATAAGATATAATATTCATTGCGAAGTGTTATGCATTCCTCGTCTACGATTCAAATGAATGTAAATGCGACACTTCCATGCAAGGAAATAGCATTTGCAGATGTCTACGTATCATAGCAATAGAGTTCTTATGATTCTTAAAACGCTATATTGAATCTCATTTCTACGTTTCGTGGTAAGATATAATATGATTTGCGAAGTGTCATGTATTCCTCGTCTACACTTCAAATGAATGTGAATGCGACACTTCCTCGCTAGGAAATAGCGTTTGCAAATGTCTACCTATCGTAGCAATAGTGTTCTAATGCTTCTCAAAACGCGATATCGCATCTCATTTCTATGTTTCATGGTAAGATATAATTTGATTTGCGAAGTGTTATGTATTCCTCGTCTACACTTCAGATGAATGTAAATGCGACACTTCCTTGCAAGGAAATAGCGTTTGCAGATGTCTACGTATCGTAGCAATAGCTTTCTAATGCTCCTTAAAACGAGATATTGCATCTCATATCTATGTTTGATGATAAGATATAATATTCATTGCGAAGTGTTATGCATTCCTCGTCTACGATTCAAATGAATGTAAATTCGACACTTCCATGCAAGGAAATAGCATTTGCAGATGTCTACGTATCGTAGCAATAGAGTTCTTATGATTCTAAAAACGCGATATCGCATCTCATTTCTATGTTTCATGGTAAGATATAATATGGTTTGCGAAGTATTATGTATTCCTCGTCTACACTTCAAATGAATGTAAATGCGACACTTCCTTGCAAGGAAATAGCGTTTGCAGATGTCTACGTATCGTAGCAATAGAGTTCTAATGCTTCTTAAAACGCGATATCGCACCTCATTTCTATGTTTCATGATAAGATATAATATGATTTGCGAAGTATCATGTATTCCTCGTCTACACTTCAAATGAATGTAAATACGACACTTCCTTGCTAGGAACTAGCGTCTGCCGATGTCTAGGTATCGTAGCAATAGAGTTCTAGTGCTACTTAAAACGCGACATCGCATCTCATTTCTATGCTTCATGGTAAGATATAATATGATTTGCGAAGTGTTATGTATTCCTCGTCTACACGTCAAATGAATGTGAATGCGATACTTCCTCGCTAGGAAATAGCGTTTGCAGATATCTACGTATCGTAGCAATAGCATTCTAATGCTTCTTAAAACGCGATATCGAAACTCATTTCTATGTTTCATGGTATAGATATAATATGATTTGCGTAGTATCATGTATTCCTCGTCTACACTTCAAATGAATGTAAATGCGACACTTCCTTGCTAGGAAATAGCGTCTGCAGATGTCTAGGTATCGTAGCAATAGAGTTCAAATGCTTCTTAAAACGAGATATTGCATCTCATATCTATGTTTCATGATAAGATATAATATTCATTGCGAAGTGTTATGCATTCCTCGTCTACGTTTCAAATGAATGTAAATGCGACACTTCCATGCAAGGAAATAGCGTTTGCAGATGTCTACGTATCGTAGCAACAGAGTTCTAATGCTACTTAAAACGCGATATCGCATCTCATTTCTATGTTTCATGGTAAGATATAATATGATTTGCGAAGTGTTATGTATTCCTCGTCTACACATCAAATGAATGTAAATGCGACACTTCCTTGCAAGGAAATAGCGTTTGCAGATGTCTACGTATCGAAGCAATAGAGTTCAAATGCTTCTTAAAACGCGATATCGCATCTCATCTCTATGTTTCATGGTAAGATATAATATGATTTGCGAAGTATCACGTATTCCTCGTCTACACTTCAAATGAATGTAAATGCGACACTTCCTTGCTACGCAATAGCGTCTGCAGATGTCTACGTATCGTAGCAATAGAGTTCATATGATTCTTAAAACGAGATATTGCATCTCATATCTATGTTTGATGATAAGATATAATATTCATTGCGAAGTGTTATGCATTCCTCGTCTACGATTCAAATGAATGTAAATTCGACACTTCCATGCAAGGAAATAGCATTTGCAGATGTCTACGTATCGTAGCAATAGAGTTCTTATGATTCTAAAAACGCGATATTGCATCTCATTTCTATGTTTCATGGTAAGATATAATATGATTTGCGAAGTGTTATGTATTCCTCGTCTACACTTCAATTGAATGTAAATGCGACACTTCCTTGCAAGGAAATAGCGATTGCAGATGCCTACGTATCGTAGCAATAGAGTTCAAATGATTCTTAAAACGCGATATCGCATCTCATTTCTATGTTTCATGGTAAGATATAACATGATTTGCGAAGTGTTATGTATTCCTCGTCTACACATCAAATGAATGTGAATGCGATACTTCCTCGCTAGGAAATAGCGTTTGCAGATATCTACGTATCGTAGCAATAGCTTTCTAATGCTTCTTAAAACGAGATATTGCATCTCATATCTATGTTTGATGATAAGATATAATATTCATTGCGAAGTGTTATGCATTCCTCGTCTACGATTCAAATGAATGTAAATTCGGCACTTCCATGCAAGGAAATAGCATTTGCAGATGTCTACGTATCATAGCAATAGAGTTCTCATGATTCTTAAAACGCTATATTGCATCTCATTTCTACGTTTCGTGGTAAGATATAATATGATTTGCGAAGTGTCATGTATTCCTCGTCTACACTTCAAATGAATGTGAATGCGACACTTCCTCGCTAGGAAATAGCGTTTGCAAATGTCTACCTATCGTAGCAATAGTGTTCTAATGCTTCTCAAAACGCGATATCGCATCTCATTTCTATGTTTCATGGTAAGATATAATTTGATTTGCGAAGTGTTATGTATTCCTCGTCTACACTTCAAATGAATGTAAATGCGACACTTCCTTGCAAGGAAATAGCGATTGCAGATGTCTACGTATCGTAGCAATAGAGTTCAAATGATTCTTAAAACGCGATATCGCATCTCATTTCTATGTTTCATGGTAAGATATAACATGATTTGCGAAGTGTTATGTATTCCTCGTCTACACATCAAATGAATGTGAATGCGCTACTTCCTCGCTAGGAAATAGCGTTTGCAGATGTCTACGTATCGTAGCAATAGCTTTCTAATGCTCCTTAAAACGAGATATTGCATCTCATATCTATGTTTGATGATAAGGTATAATATTCATTGCGAAGTGTTATGCATTCCTCGTCTACGATTCAAATGAATGTAAATTCGACACTTCCATGCAAGGAAATAGCATTTGCAGATGTCTACGTATCGTAGCAATAGAGTTCTTATGATTCTAAAAACGCGATATCGCATCTCATTTCTACGTTTCATGGTAAGATATAATATGATTTGCGAAGTGTTATGTATTTCTCGTCTACACTTCAAATGAATTTAAATGCGACACTTCCTTGCAAGGAAATAGCGTTTGCAGATGTCTACGTATCGTAGCAATAGAGTTCTAATGCTTCTTAAAACGCGATATCGCACCTCATTTCTATGTTTCATGATAAGATATAATATGATTTGCGAAGTATCATGTATTCCTCGTCTACACTTCAAATGAATGTAAATACCACACTTCCTTTCTAGGAACTAGCGTCTGCCGATGTCTAGGTATCGTAGCAATAGAGTTCTTATGATTCTAAAAACGCGATATCGCATCTCATTTCTATGTTTCATGGTAAGATATAATATGATTTGCGAAGTGTTATGTGTTCCTCGCCTACACTTCAAATGAATGTAAATACGACACTTCCTTGCAAGGAAATAGCGTCTGCAGATGTCTACGTATCGTAGCAATAGAGTTCATATGATTCTTAAAACGCGATATCGCATCTCATTTCTATGTTTCATGGTAAGATATAACATGATTTGCGAAGTGTTATGTATTCCTCGTCTACACTTCAAATGAATGTGAATGCGATACTTCCTCGCTAGGAAATAGCGTTTGCAGATATCTACGTATCGTAGCAATAGCTTTCTAATGCTTCTTAAAACGCGATATCGAATCTCAGTTCTATGTTTCATGGTATAGATATAATATGATTTGCGAAGTATCATGTATTCCTCGTCTACACTTCAAATGAATGTAAATGCGACACTTCCTTGCTAGGAAATAGCGTCTGCAGATGTCTAGGTATCGTAGCAATAGAGTTCAAATGCTTCTTAAAACGAGATATTGCATCTCATATCTATGTTTCATGATAAGGTATAATATTCATTGCGAAGTGTTATGCATTCCTCGTCTACGATTCAAATGAATGTAAATTCGACACTTCCTTGCAAGGAAATAGCGTCTGCAGATGTCTACGTATCGTAGCAATAGAGTTCATATGATTCTTAAAACGCGATATCGCATCTCATTTCTATGTTTCATGGTAAGATATAATATGATTTGCGAAGTGTTATGTATTCCTCGTCTACACATCAAATGAATGTAAATGCGACACTTCCTTGCAAGGAAATAGCGTTTGCAGATGTCTACGTATCGAAGCAATAGAGTTCAAATGCTTCTTAAAACGCGATATCGCATCTCATCTCTATGTTTCATGGTAAGATATAATATGATTTGCGAAGTATCACGTATTCCTCGTCTACACTTCAAATGAATGTAAATGCGACACTTCCTTGCTACGCAATAGCGTCTGCAGATGTCTACGTATCGTAGCAATAGAGTTCATATGATTCTTAAAACGAGATATTGCATCTCATATCTATGTTTGATGATAAGATATAATATTCATTGCGAAGTGTTATGCATTCCTCGTCTACGATTCAAATGAATGTAAATTCGACACTTCCATGCAAGGAAATAGCATTTGCAGATGTCCACGTATCGTAGCAATAGAGTTCTTATGATTCTAAAAACGCGATATCGCATCTCATTTCTATGTTTCATGGTAAGATATAATATGATTTGCGAAGTGTTATGTATTCCTCGTATACACTTCAAATGAACGTAAATGCGACACTTCCTTGCAAGGAAATAGCGTTTGCAGATGTCTACGTATCGTAGCAATAGAGTTCTTATGATTCTTAAAACGCTATATTGCATCTCATTTCTACGTTTCGTGGTAAGATATAATATGATTTGCGAAGTGTCATGTATTCCTCGTCTACACTTCAAATGAATGTGAATGGGACACTTCCTCGCTAGGAAATAGTGTTTGCAGATGTCTACGTATCGTAGCAATAGAGTTCTAATGCTTCTTAAAACGCGATATCGCATCTCATTTCTATGTTTCATGATAAGATATAATATGATTTGCGAAGTGTTATGTATTCCTCGTCTACACTTCAGATGAATGTAAATGCGACACTTCTTTGCTAGGAAATAGCGTTTGCAAATGTCTACCTATCGTAGCAATAGTATTCTAATGCTTCTGAAAACGCGATATCGCATCTCATTTCTATGTTTCATGGTAAGATATAACATGATTTGCGAAGTGTTATGTATTCCTCGTCTACACTTCAAATGAATGTGAATGCGATACTTCCTCGCTAGGAAATAGCGTTTGCAGATATCTACGTATCGTAGCAATAGCTTTCTAATGCTTCTTAAAACGCGATATCGATTCTCATTTCTATGTTTCATGGTAAGATATAATATGATTTGCGAAGTGTTATGTATTCCTCGTCTACACATCAAATGAATGTAAATGCGACACTTCCTTGCAAGGAAATAGCGTTTGCAGATGTCTACGTATCGAAGCAACAGAGTTCTAATGCTACTTAAAACGCGATATCGCATCTCATTTCTATGTTTCATGGTAAGATATGATATGATTTGCGAAGTGATATGTATTCCTCGTCTACACATCAAATGAATGTAAATGCGACACTTCCTTGCAAGGAAATAGCGTTTGCAGATGTCTACGTATCGTAGCAATAGAGTTCTTATGATTCTTAAAACGCTATATTGCATCTCATTTCTACGTTTCGTGGTAAGATATAATATGATTTGCGAAGTGTCATGTATTCCTCGTCTACACTTCAAATGAATGTGAATGGGACACTTCCTCGCTAGGAAATAGCGTTTGCAGATGTCTACGTATCGTAGCAATAGAGTTCTAATGCTTCTTAAAACGCGATATCGCATCTCATTTCTACGTTTCGTGGTAAGATATAATATGATTTGCGAAGTGTCATGTATTCCTCGTCTACACTTCAAATGAATGTGAATGCGACACTTCCTCGCTAGGAAATAGCGTTTGCAGATGTCTACGTATCGTAGCAATAGAGTTCTAATGCTTCTTAAAACGCGATATCGCATCTCATTTCTATGTTTCATGATAAGATATAATATGATTTGCGAAGTGTTATGTATTCCTCGTCTACACTTCAGATGAATGTAAATGCGACACTTCTTTGCTAGGTAATAGCGTTTGCAAATGTCTACCTATCGTAGCAATAGTATTCTAATGCTTCTCAAAACGCGATATCGCATCTCATTTCTATGTTTCATGGTAAGATATAACATGATTTGCGAAGTGTTATGTATTCCTCGTCTACACTTCAAATGAATGTGAATGCGATACTTCCTCGCTAGGAAATAGCGTTTGCAGATATCTACGTATCGTAGCAATAGCTTTCTAATGCTTCTTAAAACGCGATATCGCATCTCATTTCTACGTTTCGTGGTAAGATATAATATGATTTGCGAAGTGTCATGTATTCCTCGTCTACACTTCAAATGAATGTGAATGCGACACTTCCTCGCTAGGAAATAGCGTTTGCAGATGTCTACGTATCGTAGCAATAGAGTTCTAATGCTTCTTAAAACGCGATATCGCATCACATTTCTATGTTTCATGATAAGATATAATATGATTTGCGAAGTGTTATGTATTCCTCGTCTACACTTCAGATGAATGTAAATGCGACACTTCTTTGCTAGGAAATAGCGTTTGCAAATGTCTACCTATCGTAGCAATAGTATTCTAATGCTTCTCAAAACGCGATATCGCATCTCATTTCTATGTTTCATGGTAAGATATAACATGATTTGCGAAGTGTTATGTATTCCTCGTCTACACATCAAATGAATGTGAATGCGATACTTCCTCGCTAGGAAATAGCGATTGCAGATGTCTACGTATCGTAGCAATAGCTTTCTAATGCTCCTTAAAACGAGATATTGCATCTCATATCTATGTTTGATGATAAGATATAATATTCATTGCGAAGTGTTATGCATTCCTCGTCTACGATCCAAATGAATGTAAATTCGACACTTCCATGCAAGGAAATAGCATTTGCAGATGTCTACGTATCGTAGCAATAGAGTTCTTATGATTCTAAAAACGCGATATCGCATCTCATTTCTATGTTTCATGGTAAGATATAATATGATTTGCGAAGTGTTATGTATTCCTCGTCTACACTTCAAATGAATGTAAATGCGACACTTCCTTGCAAGGAAATAGCGTTTGCAGATGTCTACGTATCGTAGCAATAGAGTTCTAATGCTTCTTAAAACGCGATATCTCATCTCATTTCTATGTTTCATGGTAAGATATAATATGATTTGCGAAGTATCATGTATTCCTCGTCTACACTTCAAATGAATGTAAATACGACACTTCCTTGCTAGGAACTAGCGTCTGCCGATGTCTAGGTATCGTAGCAATAGAGTTCTAATGCTACTTAAAACGCGATATCGCATCTCATTTCTATGCTTCATGGTAAGATATAATATGATTTGCGAAGTGTTATGTATTCCTCGTCTACACTTCAAATGAATGTAAATGCGACACTTCCTTGCAAGGAAATAGCGTTTGCAGATGTCTACGTATCGAAGCAATGGAGTTCAAACGCTTTTTAAAACGAGATATTGCATCTCATATCTATGTTTCATGATGAGATATAATATTCATTGCGAAGTGTTATGCATTCCCCGTCTACGATTCAAATGAATGTAAATGCGACACTTCCTTGCAAGGAAATAGCGTTTGCAGATGTCTAGGTATCGTAGCAATAGAGTTCTAATGCTTCTTAAAACGCGATATCGCATCTCATTTCTATGTTTCATGGTAAGATATAATATGATTTGCGAAGCGTTATGTATTCCTCGTCTACACATCAAATGAATGTGAATGCGATACTTCCTCGCTAGGAAATAGCGTTTGCAGATGTCTACGTACCGTAGCAATAGAGTTCTAATGCTTCTTAAAACGCGATATCGCATCTCATTTCTATGTTTCATGGTAAGATATAATATGATTTGCGAAGTGTTATGTATTCCTCGCCTACACTTCAAATGAATGTGAATGCGATACTTCCTCGCTAGGAAATAGCGTTTGCAGATGTCTACGTATCGTAGCAATAGCTTTCTAATGCTTCTTAAAACGCGACATCGCATCTCATTTCTATGCTTCATGGTAAGATATAATATGATTTGCGAAGTGTTATGTATTCCTCGTCTACGATTCAAATGAATGTAAATGCGACACTTCCTTGCAAGGAAATAGCGTTTGCAGATGTCTACGTATCGCTGCAATAGAGTTCTAGTGCTTCTTAAAACGCGATATCGCATCTCATTTCTATGTTTCATGGTAAGATATAATATGATTTGCGAAGTGTTATGTATTCCTCGCCTACACTTCAAATGAATGTAAATGCGACACATCCTTGCAAGGAAATAGCGATTGCAGATGCCTACGTATCGTAGCAATAGAGTTCATATGATTCTTAAAACGCGATATCGCATCTCATTTCTATGTTTCATGGTAAGATATAACATGATTTGCGAAGTGTTATGTATTCCTCGTCTACACTTCAAATGAATGTGAATGCGATACTTCCTCGCTAGGAAATAGCGTTTGCAGATATCTACGTGTCGTAGCAATAGCTTTCTAATGCTTCTTAAAACGCGATATCGAATCTCATTTCTATGTTTCATGGTATAGATATAATATGATTTGCGAAGTATCATGTATTCCTCGTCTACACTTCAATTGAATGTAAATGCGACACTTCCTTGCTAGGAAATAGCGTCTGCAGATGTCTAGGTATCGTAGCAGGAGAGTTCAAATGCTTCTTAAAACGAGATATTGCATCTCTTATCTATGTTTCATGATAAGATATAATATTCATTGCGAAGTGTTATGCATTCCTCGTCTACACTTCAAATGAATGTAAATGCGACACTTCCTTGCAAGGAAATAGCGATTGCAGATGTCTACGTATCGTAGCAATAGAGTTCAAATGTTTCTTAAAACGCGATATCGCATCTCATTTCTATGTTTAATGGTAAGATATAACATGATTTGCGAAGTGTTATGTATTCCTCGTCTACACATCAAATGAATGTGAATGCGGTACTTCCTCGCTAGGAAATAGCGTTTGCAGATGTCTACGTATCGTAGCAATAGCTTTCTAATGCTTCTTAAAACGAGATATTGCATCTCATATCTATGTTTGGTGATAAGATATAATATTCATTGCGAAGTGTTATGCATTCCTCGTCTACGATTCAAGTGAATGTAAATGCGACACTTCCATGCAAGGAAATAGCATTTGCAGATGTCTACGTATCGCAGCAATAGAGTTCATATGATTCTTAAAACGCTATATTGCATCTCATTTCTACGTTTCGTGGTAAGATATAATATGATTTGCGAAGTGTCATGTATTCCTCGTCTACATTTCAAATGAATGTGAATGCGACACTTCCTCGCTAGGAAATAGCGTTTGCAGATGTCTACGTATCGTAGCAATAGAGTTCTAATGCTTCTTAAAACGCGATATCGCATATCATTTCTATGTTTCATGATAAGATATAATATGATTTGCGAAGTGTTATGTATTCCTCGTCTACACATCAAATGAATGTAAATGCGACACTTCCTTGCAAGGAAATAGCGTTTGCAGATGTCTACGTATCGAAGCAATAGAGTTCAAATGCTTCTTAAAACGCGATATCGCATCTCATCTCTATGTTTCATGGTAAGATATAATATGATTTGCGAAGTATCACGTATTCCTCGTCTACACTTCAAATGAATGTAAATGCGACACTTCCTTGCTACGCAATAGCGTCTGCAGATGTCTACGTATCGTAGCAATAGAGTTCATATGATTCTTAAAACAAGATATTGCATCTCATTTCTATGTTTCATGATAAGATATAATATGATTTGCGAAGTGTTATGTATTCCTCGTCTACACTTCAAATGAATGTAAATGCGACACTTCCTTGCAAGGAAATAGCGTTTGCAGATGACTACGTATCGTAGCAATAGAGTTCTAATGCTTCTTAAAACGCGACATCGCATCTCATTTCTATGTTTCATGGTAAGATATAATATGATTTGCGAAGTATCATGTATTCCTCGTCTACACTTCAAATGAATGTAAATACGACACTTCCTTGCTAGGAACTAGCGTCTGCCGATGTCTAGGTATCGTAGCAATAGAGTTCTAATGCTACTTAAAACGCGATATCGCATCTCATTTCTATGCTTCATGGTAAGATATAATATGATTTGCGAAGTGTTATGTATTCCTCGTCTACGATTCAAATGAATGTAAATGCGACACTTCCTTGCAAGGAAATAGCGTTTGCAGATGTCTACGTACCGTAGCAATAGAGTTCTAATGCTTCTTAAAACGCGATATCGCATCTCATTTCTATGTTTCATGGTAAGATATAATATGATTTGCGAAGTGTTATGTATTCCTCGCCTACACTTCAAATGAATGTGAATGCGATACTTCCTCGCTAGGAAATAGCGTTTGCAGATGTCTACGTATCGTAGCAATAGCTTTCTAATGCTTCTTAAAACGCGACATCGCATCTCATTTCTATGCTTCATGGTAAGATATAATATGATTTGCGAAGTGTTATGTATTCCTGGTCTACGATTCAAATGAATGTAAATGCGACACTTCCTTGCAAGGAAATAGCGTTTGCAGATGTCTACGTATCGTAGCAATAGAGTTCTAGTGCTTCTTAAAACGCGATATCGCATCTCATTTCTATGTTTCATGGTAAGATATAATATGATTTGCGAAGTGTTATGTATTCCTCGCCTACACTTCAAATGAATGTAAATGCGACACATCCTTGCAAGGAAATAGCGATTGCAGATGCCTACGTATCGTAGCAATAGAGTTCATATGATTCTTAAAACGCGATATCGCATCTCATTTCTATGTTTCATGGTAAGATATAACATGATTTGTGAAGTGTTATGTATTCCTCGTCTACACTTCAAATGAATGTGAATGCGATACTTCCTCGCTAGGAAATAGCGTTTGCAGATATCTACGTGTCGTAGCAATAGCTTTCTAATGCTTCTTAAAACGCGATATCGAATCTCATTTCTATGTTTCATGGTATAGATATAATATGATTTGCGAAGTATCATGTATTCCTCGTCTACACTTCAATTGAATGTAAATGCGACACTTCCTTGCTAGGAAATAGCGTCTGCAGATGTCTAGGTATCGTAGCAGGAGAGTTCAAATGCTTCTTAAAACGAGATATTGCATCTCTTATCTATGTTTCATGATAAGATATAATATTCATTGCGAAGTGTTATGCATTCCTCGTCTACACTTCAAATGAATGTAAATGCGACACTTCCTTGCAAGGAAATAGCGATTGCAGATGTCTACGTATCGTAGCAATAGAGTTCAAATGTTTCTTAAAACGCGATATCGCATCTCATTTCTATGTTTCATGGTAAGATATAATATGATTTGCGAAGCGTTATGTATTCCTCGTCTACACATCAAATGAATGTGAATGCGATACTTCCTCGCTAGGAAATAGCGTTTGCAGATGTCTACGTACCGTAGCAATAGAGTTCTAATGCTTCTTAAAACGCGATATCGCATCTCATTTCTATGTTTCATGGTAAGATATAATATGATTTGCGAAGTGTTATGTATTCCTCGCCTACACTTCAAATGAATGTGAATGCGATACTTCCTCGCTAGGAAATAGCGTTTGCAGATGTCTACGTATCGTAGCAATAGCTTTCTAATGCTTCTTAAAACGCGACATCGCATCTCATTTCTATGCTTCATGGTAAGATATAATATGATTTGCGAAGTGTTATGTATTCCTCGTCTACGATTCAAATGAATGTAAATGCGACACTTCCTTGCAAGGAAATAGCGTTTGCAGATGTCTACGTATCGCAGCAATAGAGTTCTAGTGCTTCTTAAAACGCGATATCGCATCTCATTTCTATGTTTCATGGTAAGATATAATATGATTTGCGAAGTGTTATGTATTCCTCGCCTACACTTCAAATGAATGTAAATGCGACACATCCTTGCAAGGAAATAGCGATTGCAGATGCCTACGTATCGTAGCAATAGAGTTCATATGATTCTTAAAACGCGATATCGCATCTCATTTCTATGTTTCATGGTAAGATATAACATGATTTGCGAAGTGTTATGTATTCCTCGTCTACACTTCAAATGAATGTGAATGCGATACTTCCTCGCTAGGAAATAGCGTTTGCAGATATCTACGTGTCGTAGCAATAGCTTTCTAATGCTTCTTAAAACGCGATATCGAATCTCATTTCTATGTTTCATGGTATAGATATAATATGATTTGCGAAGTATCATGTATTCCTCGTCTACACTTCAATTGAATGTAAATGCGACACTTCCTTGCTAGGAAATAGCGTCTGCAGATGTCTAGGTATCGTAGCAGGAGAGTTCAAATGCTTCTTAAAACGAGATATTGCATCTCTTATCTATGTTTCATGATAAGATATAATATTCATTGCGAAGTGTTATGCATTCCTCGTCTACACTTCAAATGAATGTAAATGCGACACTTCCTTGCAAGGAAATAGCGATTGCAGATGTCTACGTATCGTAGCAATAGAGTTCAAATGTTTCTTAAAACGCGATATCGCATCTCATTTCTATGTTTAATGGTAAGATATAACATGATTTGCGAAGTGTTATGTATTCCTCGTCTACACATCAAATGAATGTGAATGCGGTACTTCCTCGCTAGGAAATAGCGTTTGCAGATGTCTACGTATCGTAGCAATAGCTTTCTAATGCTTCTTAAAACGAGATATTGCATCTCATATCTATGTTTGGTGATAAGATATAATATTCATTGCGAAGTGTTATGCATTCCTCGTCTACGATTCAAGTGAATGTAAATGCGACACTTCCATGCAAGGAAATAGCATTTGCAGATGTCTACGTATCGCAGCAATAGAGTTCATATGATTCTTAAAACGCTATATTGCATCTCATTTCTACGTTTCGTGGTAAGATATAATATGATTTGCGAAGTGTCATGTATTCCTCGTCTACATTTCAAATGAATGTGAATGCGACACTTCCTCGCTAGGAAATAGCGTTTGCAGATGTCTACGTATCGTAGCAATAGAGTTCTAATGCTTCTTAAAACGCGATATCGCATATCATTTCTATGTTTCATGATAAGATATAATATGATTTGCGAAGTGTTATGTATTCCTCGTCTACACATCAAATGAATGTAAATGCGACACTTCCTTGCAAGGAAATAGCGTTTGCAGATGTCTACGTATCGAAGCAATAGAGTTCAAATGCTTCTTAAAACGCGATATCGCATCTCATCTCTATGTTTCATGGTAAGATATAATATGATTTGCGAAGTATCACGTATTCCTCGTCTACACTTCAAATGAATGTAAATGCGACACTTCCTTGCTACGCAATAGCGTCTGCAGATGTCTACGTATCGTAGCAATAGAGTTCATATGATTCTTAAAACAAGATATTGCATCTCATTTCTATGTTTCATGATAAGATATAATATGATTTGCGAAGTGTTATGTATTCCTCGTCTACACTTCAAATGAATGTAAATGCGACACTTCCTTGCAAGGAAATAGCGTTTGCAGATGACTACGTATCGTAGCAATAGAGTTCTAATGCTTCTTAAAACGCGACATCGCATCTCATTTCTATGTTTCATGGTAAGATATAATATGATTTGCGAAGTATCATGTATTCCTCGTCTACACTTCAAATGAATGTAAATACGACACTTCCTTGCTAGGAACTAGCGTCTGCCGATGTCTAGGTATCGTAGCAATAGAGTTCTAATGCTACTTAAAACGCGATATCGCATCTCATTTCTATGCTTCATGGTAAGATATAATATGATTTGCGAAGTGTTATGTATTCCTCGTCTACGATTCAAATGAATGTAAATGCGACACTTCCTTGCAAGGA
Source organism: Xylocopa sonorina (assembly GCF_050948175.1). Classification (NCBI taxonomy): domain Eukaryota; kingdom Metazoa; phylum Arthropoda; class Insecta; order Hymenoptera; family Apidae; genus Xylocopa; species Xylocopa sonorina. The sequence continues at coordinate 18,949 of NW_027490767.1, read as the reverse complement.
AATAGCGTTTGCAGATGTCTACGTACCGTAGCAATAGAGTTCTAATGCTTCTTAAAACGCGATATCGCATCTCATTTCTATGTTTCATGGTAAGATATAATATGATTTGCGAAGTGTTATGTATTCCTCGCCTACACTTCAAATGAATGTGAATGCGATACTTCCTCGCTAGGAAATAGCGTTTGCAGATGTCTACGTATCGTAGCAATAGCTTTCTAATGCTTCTTAAAACGCGACATCGCATCTCATTTCTATGCTTCATGGTAAGATATAATATGATTTGCGAAGTGTTATGTATTCCTCGTCTACGATTCAAATGAATGTAAATGCGACACTTCCTTGCAAGGAAATAGCGTTTGCAGATGTCTACGTATCGTAGCAATAGAGTTCTAGTGCTTCTTAAAACGCGATATCGCATCTCATTTCTATGTTTCATGGTAAGATATAATATGATTTGCGAAGTGTTATGTATTCCTCGCCTACACTTCAAATGAATGTAAATGCGACACATCCTTGCAAGGAAATAGCGATTGCAGATGCCTACGTATCGTAGCAATAGAGTTCATATGATTCTTAAAACGCGATATCGCATCTCATTTCTATGTTTCATGGTAAGATATAACATGATTTGTGAAGTGTTATGTATTCCTCGTCTACACTTCAAATGAATGTGAATGCGATACTTCCTCGCTAGGAAATAGCGTTTGCAGATATCTACGTGTCGTAGCAATAGCTTTCTAATGCTTCTTAAAACGCGATATCGAATCTCATTTCTATGTTTCATGGTATAGATATAATATGATTTGCGAAGTATCATGTATTCCTCGTCTACACTTCAATTGAATGTAAATGCGACACTTCCTTGCTAGGAAATAGCGTCTGCAGATGTCTAGGTATCGTAGCAGGAGAGTTCAAATGCTTCTTAAAACGAGATATTGCATCTCTTATCTATGTTTCATGATAAGATATAATATTCATTGCGAAGTGTTATGCATTCCTCGTCTACACTTCAAATGAATGTAAATGCGACACTTCCTTGCAAGGAAATAGCGATTGCAGATGTCTACGTATCGTAGCAATAGAGTTCAAATGTTTCTTAAAACGCGATATCGCATCTCATTTCTATGTTTAATGGTAAGATATAACATGATTTGCGAAGTGTTATGTATTCCTCGTCTACACATCAAATGAATGTGAATGCGATACTTCCTCGCTAGGAAATAGCGTTTGCAGATGTCTACGTATCGTAGCAATAGCTTTCTAATGCTTCTTAAAACGAGATATTGCATCTCATATCTATGTTTGGTGATAAGATATAATATTCATTGCGAAGTGTTATGCATTCCTCGTCTACGATTCAAGTGAATGTAAATGCGACACTTCCATGCAAGGAAATAGCATTTGCAGATGTCTACGTATCGCAGCAATAGAGTTCATATGATTCTTAAAACGCTATATTGCATCTCATTTCTACGTTTCGTGGTAAGATATAATATGATTTGCGAAGTGTCATGTATTCCTCGTCTACACTTCAAATGAATGTGAATGCGACACTTCCTCGCTAGGAAATAGCGTTTGCAGATGTCTACGTATCGTAGCAATAGAGTTCTAATGCTTCTTAAAACGCGATATCGCATCTCATTTCTATGTTTCATGATAAGATATAATATGATTTGCGAAGTGTTATGTATTCCTCGTCTACGATTCAAATGAATGTAAATGCGACACTTCCTTGCAAGGAAATAGCGATTGCAGATGTCTACGTGTCGTAGCAATAGAGTTCAAATGTTTCTTAAAACGCGATATCGCATCTCATTCCTATGTTTAATGGTAAGATATAACATGATTTGCGAAGTGTTATGTATTCCTCGTCTACACATCAAATGAATGTAAATGCGATACTTCCTTGCTACGCAATAGCGTCTGCAGATGTCTACGTATCGTAGCAATAGAGTTCATATGATTCTTAAAACAAGATATTGCATCTCATTTCTATGTTTCATGATAAGATATAATATGATTTGCGAAGTGTTATGTATTCCTCGTCTACACTTCAAATGAATGTAAATGCGGCACTTCCTTGCAAGGAAATAGCGTTTGCAGATGTCTACGTATCGTAGCAATAGAGTTCTAGTGCTTCTTAAAACGCGATATCGCATCTCATTTCTATGTTTCATGGTAAGATATAATATGATTTGCGAAGTGTTATGTATTCCTCGCCTACACTTCAAATGAATGTGAATGCGATACTTCCTCGCTAGGAAATAGCGTTTGCAGATGTCTACGTATCGTAGCAATAGCTTTCTAATGCTTCTTAAAACGCGACATCGCATCTCATTTCTATGCTTCATGGTAAGATATAATATGATTTGCGAAGTGTTATGTATTCCTCGTCTACGATTCAAATGAATGTAAATGCGACACTTCCTTGCAAGGAAATAGCGTTTGCAGATGTCTACGTATCGTAGCAATAGAGTTCTAGTGCTTCTTAAAACGCGATATCGCATCTCATTTCTATGTTTCATGGTAAGATATAATATGATTTGCGAAGTGTTATGTATTCCTCGCCTACACTTCAAATGAATGTAAATGCGACACATCCTTGCAAGGAAATAGCGATTGCAGATGCCTACGTATCGTAGCAATAGAGTTCATATGATTCCTAAAACGCGATATCGCATCTCATTTCTATGTTTCATGGTAAGATATAACATGATTTGCGAAGTGTTATGTATTCCTCGTCTACACTTCAAATGAATGTGAATGCGATACTTCCTCGCTAGGAAATAGCGTTTGCAGATATCTACGTGTCGTAGCAATAGCTTTCTAATGCATCTTAAAACGCGATATCGAATCTCATTTCTATGTTTCATGGTATAGATATAATATGATTTGCGAAGTATCATGTATTCCTCGTCTACACTTCAATTGAATGTGAATGCGATACTTCCTCGCTAGGAAATAGCGTTTGCAGATGTCTACGTATCGTAGCAATAGCTTTCTAATGCTTCTTAAAACGCGACATCGTATCTCATTTCTATGCTTCATGGTAAGATATAATATGATTTGCGAAGTGTTATGTATTCCTCGTCTACGATTCAAATGAATGTAAATGCGACACTTCCTTGCAAGGAAATAGCGATTGCAGATGTCTACGTATCGTAGCAATAGAGTTCAAATGTTTCTTAAAACGCGATATCGCATCTCATTCCTATGTTTAATGGTAAGATATAACATGATTTGCGAAGTGTTATGTATTCCTCGTCTACACATCAAATGAATGTGAATGCGATACTTCCTCGCTAGGAAATAGCGTTTGCAGATGTCTACGTATCGTAGCAATAGCTTTCTAATGCTTCTTAAAACGAGATATTGCATCTCATATCTATGTTTGGTGATAAGATATAATATTCATTGCGAAGTGTTATGCATTCCTCGTCTACGATTCAAATGAATGTAAATGCGACACTTCCATGCAAGGGAATAGCATTTGCAGATGTCTACGTATCGCAGCAATAGAGTTCATATGATTCTTAAAACGCTATATTGCATCTCATTTCTACGTTTCGTGGTAAGATATAATATGATTTGCGAAGTGTCATGTATTCCTCGTCTACACTTCAAATGAATGTGAATGCGACACTTCCTCGCTAGGAAATAGCGTTTGCAGATGTCTACGTATCGTAGCAATAGAGTGCTAATGCTTCTTAAAACGCGATATCGCATCTCATTTCTATGTTTCATGATAAGATATAATATGATTTGCGAAGTGTTATGTATTCCTCGTCTACACATCAAATGAATGTAAATGCGACACTTCCTTGCAAGGAAATAGCGTTTGCAGATGTCTACGTATCGAAGCAATAGAGTTCAAATGCTTCTTAAAACGCGATATCGCATCTCATCTCTATGATTCATGGTAAGATATAATATGATTTGCGAAGTATCACGTATTCCTCGTCTACACATCAAATGAATGTAAATGCGACACTTCCTTGCTAGGAAATAGCGTCTGCCGATGTCTAGGTATCGTAGCAATAGAGTTCTAATGCTACTTAAAACGCGATATCGCATCTCATTTCTATGCTTCATGGAAAGATATAATATGATTTGCGAAGTGTCTTGTATTCCTCGTCTACTCTTCAAATGAATGTAAATGCGACACTTCCTTGCAAGGAAATAGCGATTGCAGATGTCTACGTATCGTGGCAATAGAGTTCATATGATTCTTAAAACGCGATATCGCATCTCATTTCTATGTTTCATGGTAAGATATAACATGATTTGCGAAGTGTTATGTATTCCTCGTCTACACTTCAAATGAATGTGAATGCGATACTTCCTCGCTAGGAAATAGCGTTTGCAGATGTCTACGTATCGTAGCAATAGCTTTCTAATGCTTCTTAAAACGCGACATCGCATCTCATTTCTATGCTTCATGGTAAGATATAATATGATTTGCGAAGTGTTATGTATTCCTCGTCTACGATTCAAATGAATGTAAATGCGACACTTCCTTGCAAGGAAATAGCGTTTGCAGATGTCTACGTATCGTAGCAATAGAGTTCTAATGCTTCTTAAAACGCGATATCGCATCTCAATTCTATTTTCATGGTAAGATATAATATGATTTGCGATGTATCATGTATTCCTCGTCTACACTTCAAATGAATGTAAATGCGACACTTCCTTGCTAGGAAATAGCGTCTGCCGATGTCTAGGTATCGTAGCAATAGAGTTCTAATGCTACTTAAAACGCGATATCGCATCTCATTTCTATGCTTCATGGTAAGATATAATATGATTGGAGAAGTGTTATGTATTCCTCGTCTACGATTCAAATGAATGTAAATGCGACACTTCCTTGCTAGGAAATAGCGTCTGCAGATGTCTAGGTATCGTAGCAGGAGAGTTCAAATGTTTCTTAAAACGAGATATTGCATCTCTTATCTATGTTTCATGATAAGATATAATATTCATTACGAAGTGTTATGCATTCCTCGTCTACACTTCAAATGAATGTAAATGCGACACTTCCTTGCAAGGAAATAGCGATTGCAGATGTCTACGTATCGTAGCAATAGAGTTCAAATGTTTCTTAAAACGCGATATCGCATCTCATTTCTATGTTTCATGGTAAGATATAACATGATTTGCGAAGTGTTATGTATTCCTCGTCCACACATCAAATGAATGTGAATGCGATACTTCCTCGCTAGGAAATAGCGTTTGCAGATGTCTACGTATCGTAGCAATAGCTTTCTAATGCTTCTTAAAACGAGATATTGCATCTCATATCTATGTTTGATGATAAGATATAATATTCATTGCGAAGTGTTATGCATTCCTCGTCTACGATTCAAATGAATGTAAATGCGACACTTCCATGCAAGGAAATAGCATTTGCAGATGTCTACGTATCGTAGCAATAGAGTTCATATGATTCTTAAAACGCTATATTGCATCTCATTTCTACGTTTCGTGGTAAGATATAATATGATTTGCGAAGTGTCATGTATTCCTCGTCTACATTTCAAATGAATGTGAATGCGACACTTCCTCGCTAGGAAATAGCGTTTGCAGATGTCTACGTATCGTAGCAATAGAGTTCTAACGCTTCTTAAAACGCGATATCGCATCTCATTTCTATGTTTCATGATAAGATATAATATGATTTGCGAAGTGTTATGTATTCCTCGTCAACACATCAAATGAATGTGAATGCGATACTTCCTCGCTAGGAAATAGCGTTTGCAGATGTCTACGTATCGTAGCAATAGCTTTCTAATGCTTCTTAAAACGAGATATTGCATCTCATATCTATGTTTGATGATAAGATATAATATTCATTGCGAAGTGTTATGCATTCCTCGTCTACGATTCAAATGAATGTAAATGCGACACTTCCATGCAAGGAAATAGCATTTGCAGATGTCTACGTATCGTAGCAATAGAGTTCTAATGCTTCTTAAAACGCGATATCGCATCTCATTTCTATGTTTCATGATAAGATATAATATGATTTGCGAAGTGTTATGTATTCCTCGTCTACACATCAAATGAATGTAAATGCGACACTTCCTTGCAAGGAAATAGCGTTTGCAGATGTCTACGTATCGAAGCAATAGAGTTCAAATGCTTCTTAAAACGCGATATCGCATCTCATCTCTATGTTTCATGGTAAGATATAATATGATTTGCGAAGTATCACGTATTCCACGTCTACACTTCAAATGAATGTAAATGCGACACTTCCTTGCTACGCAATAGCGTCTGCAGATGTCTACGTATCGTAGCAATAGAGTTCATATGATTCTTAAAACAAGATATTGCATCTCATTTCCATGTTTCATGATAAGATATAATATGATTTGCGAAGTGTTATGTATTCCTCGCCTACACTTCAAATGAATGTAAATGCGACACTTCCTTGCGAGGAAATGGCGACTGCAGATGTCTACGTATCGTAGCAATAGAGTTCATATGATTCTTAAAACGCGATATCGCATCTCATTTCTATGTTTCATGGTGAGATATAATATGATTTGCGAAGTGTCATGTATTCCTCGTCTACACTTCAAATGAATGTAAATGCGACACTTCCTTGCAAGGAAATAGCGTCTGCAGATGTCTAGGTATCGTAGCAATAGCTTTCTAATGCTTCTTAAATCGCGATAACGCATCTCATTTCTATGTTTCATGGTAAGATATAATATGATTTGCGAAGTGTTATGTATTCCTCGTCTACACTTCAAATGAATGTGAATGCGATACTTCCTCGCTAGGAAATAGCGTTTGCAGATGTCTACGTATCGTAGCAATAGCTTTCTAATGCTTCTTAAAACGCGATATCGAATCTCATTCCTATGTTTCATGGTAAGATATAATATGATTTGCGAAGTGTCATGTATTTCTCGTCTACACTTCAAATGAATGTAAATGCGACACTTCCTTGCAAGGAAATAGCGTTTACAGATGTCTATCTATCGTAGCAATAGTGTTCTAATGCTTCCTAAAATGCGATATCGCATCTCATTTCTATGTTTCATGGTAAGATATAATATGATTTGCGAAGTATCATGTATTCCTCGTCTACACTTCAAATGAATGTAAATGCGACACTTCTTTGCTAGGAAATAGCGTTTGCAAATGTCTACCTATCGTAGCAATAGTGTTCTAATGCTTCTTAAAACGCGATATCGCATCTCATTTCTATGTTTCATGGTAAGATATAGCATGATTTGCGAAGTGTTATGTATTCCTCGTCTACACTTCAAATGAATGTAAATGCGACACTTCTTTGCTAGGAAATAGCGTTTGCAAATGTCTACCTATCGTAGCAATAGTGTTCTAATGCTTCTTAAAACGCTATATCGCATCTCATTTCTATGTTTCATGGTAAGATATAATATGGTTTGCGAAGTATCATGTATTCCTCGTCTACACTTCAAATGAATGTTAATGCGACAATTCCTTGCTAGGATATAGCGTCTGCAGATGTCTAGGTATCGTAGCAATAGAGTTCTAATGCTACTTAAAACGCGATATCGCATCTCATTTCTATGTTTCATGGTAAGATATAATATTCATTGCGATGTGTTATGCATTCCTCGTCTACGATTCAAATGAATGTAAATGCGACACTTCCTTGCAAGGAAATAGCGTTTGCAGATGTCTACGTATCGTAGCAACAGAGTTCTTATGATTCTTAAAACGCTATATCGCATCTCATTTCTATGTTTCATGGAAAGATATAATATGATTTGCGAAGTGTTATGTATTCCTCGTCTACACTTCAAATGAATGTAATTGCGACACTTCCTTGCTAGGAAATAGCGTCTGCAGATGTCTAGGTATCGTAGCAGGAGAGTTCAAATGCTTCTTAAAACGAGATATTGCATCTCTTATCTATGTTTCATGATAAGATATAATATTCATTGCGAAGTGTTATGCATTCCTCGTCTACACTTCAAATGAATGTAAATGCGACACTTCCTTGCAAGGAAATAGCGATTGCAGATGTCTACGTATCGTAGCAATAGAGTTCAAATTTTTCTTAAAACGCGATATCGCATCTCATTTCTATGTTTCATGGTAAGATATAACATGATTTGCGAAGTGTTATGTATTCCTCGTCTACACATCAAATGAATGTGAATGCGATACTTCCTCGCTAGGAAATAGCGTTTGCAGATGTCTACGTATCGTAGCAACAGCTTTCTAATGCTTCTTAAAACGAGATATTGCATCTCATATCTATGTTTGATGATAAGATATAATATTCATTGCGAAGTGTTATGCATTCCTCGTCTACGATTCAAATGAATGTAAATGCGACACTTCCATGCAAGGAAATAGCATTTGCAGATGTCTACGTATCGTAGCAATAGAGTTCATATGATTCTTAAAACGCTATATTGCATCTCATTTCTACGTTTCGTGGTAAGATATAATATGATTTGCGAAGTGTCATGTATTCCTCGTCTACACTTCAAATGAATGTGAATGCGACACTTCCTCGCTAGGAAATAGTGTTTGCAAATGTCTACCTATCGTAGCAATAGTGTTCTAATGCTTCTCAAAACGCGATATCGCATCTCATTTCTATGTTTCATGGTAAGATATAATTTGATTTGCGAAGTGTTATGTATTCCTCGTCTACACTTCAAATGAATGTAAATGCGACACTTCCTTGCAAGGAAATAGCGATTGCAGATGTCTACGTATCGTAGCAATAGAGTTCTAATGCTTCTTAAAACGCGATATCGCATTTCATTTCTATGTTTCATGATAAGATATAATATGATTTGCGAAGTGTTATGTATTCCTCGTCTACACTTCAAATGAATGTAAATGCGACACTTCTTTGCTAGGAAATAGCGTTTGCAAATGTCTACCTATCGTAGCAATAGTGTTCTAATGCTTCTCAAAACGCGATATCGCATCTCATTTCTATGTTTCATGGTAAGATATAATATGATTTGCGAAGTGTTATGTATTCCTCGTCTACACTTCAAATGAATGTAATTGCGACACTTCCTTGCTAGGAAATAGCGTCTGCAGATGTCTAGGTATCGTAGCAGGAGAGTTCAAATGCTTCTTAAAACGAGATATTGCATCTCTTATCTATGTTTCATGATAAGATATAATATTCATTGCGAAGTGTTATGCATTCCTCGTCTACACTTCAAATGAATGTAAATGCGACACTTCCTTGCAAGGAAATAGCGATTGCAGATGTCTACGTATCGTAGCAATAGAGTTCAAATGTTTCTTAAAACGCGATATCGCATCTCATTTCTATGTTTCATGGTAAGATATAACATGATTTGCGAAGTGCTATGTATTCCTCGTCTACACATCAAATGAATGTGAATGCGATACTTCCTCGCTAGGAAATAGCGTTTGCAGATGTCTACGTATCGTAGCAACAGCTTTCTAATGCTTCTTAAAACGAGATATTGCATCTCATATCTATGTTTGATGATAAGATATAATATTCATTGCGAAGTGTTATGCATTCCTCGTCTACGATTCAAATGAATGTAAATGCGACACTTCCATGCAAGGAAATAGCATTTGCAGATGTCTACGTATCGTAGCAATAGAGTTCATATGATTCTTAAAACGCTATATTGCATCTCATTTCTACGTTTCGTGGTAAGATATAATATGATTTGCGAAGTGTCATGTATTCCTCGTCTACACTTCAAATGAATGTGAATGCGACACTTCCTCGCTAGGAAATAGTGTTTGCAAATGTCTACCTATCGTAGCAATAGTGTTCTAATGCTTCTCAAAACGCGATATCGCATTTCATTTCTATGTTTCATGGTAAGATATAATTTGATTTGCGAAGTGTTATGTATTCCTCGTCTACACTTCAAATGAATGTAAATGCGACACTTCCTTGCAAGGAAATAGCGATTGCAGATGTCTACGTATCGTAGCAATAGAGTTCTAATGCTTCTTAAAACGCGATATCGCATTTCATTTCTATGTTTCATGATAAGATATAATATGATTTGCGAAGTGTTATGTATTCCTCGTCTACACTTCAAATGAATGTAAATGCGACACTTCTTTGCTAGGAAATAGCGTTTGCAAATGTCTACCTATCGTAGCAATAGTGTTCTAATGCTTCTCAAAACGCGATATCGCATCTCATTTCTATGTTTCATGGTAAGATATAATATGATTTGCGAAGTGTTATGTATTCCTCGTCTACACTTCAATTGAATGTAAATGCGACACTTCCTTGCAAGGAAATAGCGATTGCAGATGTCTACGTATCGTAGCAATAGAGTTCAAATGATTCTTAAAACGCGATATCGCATCTCATTTCTATGTTTCATGGTAAGACATAACATGATCTGCGAAGTGTTATGTATTCCTCGTCTACACATCAAATGAATGTGAATGCGATACTTCCTCGCTAGGAAATAGCGTTTGCAGATGTCTACGTATCGTAGCAATAGCTTTCTAATGCTTCTTAAAACGAGATATTGCATCTCATATCTATGTTTGATGATAAGATATAATATTCATTGCGAAGTGTTATGCATTCCTCGTCTACGATTCAAATGAATGTAAATGCGACACTTCCATGCAAGGAAATAGCATTTGCAGATGTCTACGTATCGTAGCAATAGAGTTCAAATGTTTCTTAAAACGCGATATCGCATCTCATTTCTATGTTTCATGGTAAGATATAACATGATTTGCGAAGTGTTATGTATTCCTCGTCTACACATCAAATGAATGTGAATGCGATACTTCCTCGCTAGGAAATGGCGTTTGCAGATGTCTACGTATCGTAGCAACAGCTTTCTAATGCTTCTTAAAACGAGATATTGCATCTCATATCTATGTTTGATGATAAGATATAATATTCATTGCGAAGTGTTATGCATTCCTCGTCTACGATTCAAATGAATGTAAATGCGACACTTCCATGCAAGGAAATAGCATTTGCAGATGTCTACGTATCGTAGCAATAGAGTTCATATGATTCTTAAAACGCTATATTGCATCTCATTTCTACGTTTCGTGGTAAGATATAATATGATTTGCGAAGTGTCATGTATTCCTCGTCTACACTTCAAATGAATGTGAATGCGACACTTCCTCGCTAGGAAATAGCGTTTGCAGATGTCTACGTATCGTAGCAATAGTGTTCTAATGCTTCTTAAAACGCGATATCGCATCTCATTTCTATGTTTCATGATAAGATATAATATGATTTGCGAAGTGTTATGTATTCCTCGTCTACACTTCAAATGAATGTAAATGCGACACTTCTTTTCTAGGAATTAGCGTTTGCAAATGTCTACCTATCGTAGCAATAGTGTTCTAATGCTTCTCAAAACGCGATATCGCATCTCATTTCTTTGTTTCATGGTAAGATATAATTTGATTTGCGAAGTGTTATGTATTCCTCGTCTACACTTCAAATGAATGTACATGCGACACTTCCTTGCAAGGAAATAGCGATTGCAGATGTCTACGTATCGTAGCAATAGAGTTCTAATGCTTCTTAAAACGCGATATCGCATTTCATTTCTATGTTTCATGATAAGATATAATATGATTTGCGAAGTGTTATGTATTCCTCGTCTACACTTCAAATGAATGTAAATGCGACACTTCTTTGCTAGGAAATAGCGTTTGCAAATGTCTACCTATCGTAGCAATAGTGTTCTAATGCTTCTCAAAACGCGATATCGCATCTCATTTCTATGTTTCATGGTAAGATATAATATGATTTGCGAAGTGTCATGAATTCCTCGTCCACACTTCAAATGAATGTGAATGCGACACTTCCTCGCTAGGAAATGGCGTTTGCAGATGTCTACGTATCGTAGCAATAGAGTTCTAATGCTTCTTAAAACGCGATATCGCAACTCATTTCTATGTTTCATGATAAAATATTATATGATTTGCGAAGTGTTATGTATTCCTCGTCTACACTTCAAATGAATGTAAATGCGACACTTCTTTGCTAGGATATAGCGTTTGCAAATGTCTACCTATCGTAGCAATAGTGTTCTAATGCTTCTCAAAACGCGATATCGCATCTCATTTCTATGTTTCATGGTAAGATATAATTTGATTTGCGAAGTGTTATGTATTCCTCGTCTACACTTCAAATGAATGTAAATGCGACACTTCCTTGCAAGGAAATAGCGATTGCAGATGTCTACGTATCGTAGCAATAGAGTTCAAATGATTCTTAAAACGCGATATCGCATCTCATTTCTATGTTTCATGATAAGATATAATATGATTTGCGAAGTATCATGTATTCCTCGTCTACACTTCAAATGAATGTAAATACGACACTTCCTTGCTAGGAACTAGCGTCTGCCGATGTCTAGGTATCGTAGCAATAGAGTTCTAATGCTACTTAAAACGCGATATCGCATCTCATTTCTATGCTTCATGGTAAGATATAATATGATTTGCGAAGTGTTATGTATTCCTCGTCTACACATCAAATGAATGTAAATGCGACACTTCCTTGCAAGGAAATAGCGTTTGCAGATGTCTACGTATCGTAGCAATAGAGTTCTTATGATTCTTAAAACGCTATATTGCATCTCATTTCTACGTTTCGTGGTAAGATATAATATGATTTGCGAAGTGTCATGTATTCCTCGTCTACACTTCAAATGAATGTGAATGCGACACTTCCTCGCTAGGAAATGGCGTTTGCAGATGTCTACGTATCGTAGCAATAGAGTTCTAATGCTTCTTAAAACGCGATATCGCAACTCATTTCTATGTTTCATGATAAAATATTATATGATTTGCGAAGTGTTATGTATTCCTCGTCCACACTTCAAATGAATGTAAATGCGACACTTCTTTGCTAGGATATAGCGTTTGCAAATGTCTACCTATCGTAGCAATAGTGTTCTAATGCTTCTCAAAACGCGATATCGCATCTCATTTCTATGTTTCATGGTAAGATATAATTTGATTTGCGAAGTGTTATGTATTCCTCGTCTACACTTCAAATGAATGTAAATGCGACACTTCCTTGCAAGGAAATAGCGATTGCAGATGTCTACGTATCGTAGCAATAGAGTTCAAATGATTCTTAAAACGCGATATCGCATCTCATTTCTATGTTTCATGATAAGATATAATATGATTTGCGAAGTATCATGTATTCCTCGTCTACACTTCAAATGAATGTAAATACGACACTTCCTTGCTAGGAACTAGCGTCTGCCGATGTCTAGGTATCGTAGCAATAGAGTTCTAATGCTACTTAAAACGCGATATCGCATCTCATTTCTATGCTTCATGGTAAGATATAATATGATTTGCGAAGTGTTATGTATTCCTCGTCTACACATCAAATGAATGTAAATGCGACACTTCCTTGCAAGGAAATAGCGTTTGCAGATGTCTACGTATCGTAGCAATAGAGTTCTTATGATTCTTAAAACGCTATATTGCATCTCATTTCTACGTTTCGTGGTAAGATATAATATGATTTGCGAAGTGTCATGTATTCCTCGTCTACACTTCAAATGAATGTGAATGCGACACTTCCTCGCTAGGAAATGGCGTTTGCAGATGTCTACGTATCGTAGCAATAGAGTTCTAATGCTTCTTAAAACGCGATATCGCATCTCATTTCTATGTTTCATGATAAGATATAATATGATTTGCGAAGTGTTATGTATTCCTCGTCTACGATTCAAATGAATGTAAATGCGACACTTCCTTGCAAGGAAATAGCGTTTGCAGATGTCTACGTACCGTAGCAATAGAGTTCTAATGATTCTTAAAACGCGATATCGCATCTCATTTCTATGTTTCATGGTAAGATATAATATGATTTGCGAAGTGTTATGTATTCCTCGCCTACACTTCAAATGAATGTAAATGCGACACTTCCTTGCAAGGAAATAGCGATTGCAGATGTCTACGTATCGTAGCAATAGAGTTCATATGATTCTTAAAACGCGATATCGCATCTCATTTCTATGTTTCATGGTAAGATATAACATGATTTGCGAAGTGTTATGTATTCCTCGTCTACACTTCAAATGAATGTGAATGCGATACTTCCTCGCTAGGAAATAGCGTTTGCAGATATCTACGTATCGTAGCAATAGCTTTCTAATGCTTCTTAAAACGCGATATCGCATCTCATTTCTATGTTTCATGGTAAGATATAATATGATTTGGGAAGTGTTATGTATTCCTCGCCTACACTTCAAATGAATGTAAATGCGACACTTCCTTGCAAGGAAATAGCGATTGCAGATGTCTACGTATCGTAGCAATAGAGTTCATATGATTCTTAAAACGCGATATCGCATCTCATTTCTATGTTTCATGGTAAGATATAACATGATTTGCGAAGTGTTACGTATTCCTCGTCTACACTTCAAATGAATGTGAATGCGATACTTCCTCGCTAGGAAATAACGTTTGAACATATCTACGTATCGTAGCAATAGCTTTCTAATGCTTCTTAAAACGCGATATCGAATCTCATTTCTATGTTTCATGGTATAGATATAATATGATTTGCGATGTATCATGTATTCCTTGTCTACACTTCAAATGAATGTAAATGCGACACTTCCTTGCTAGGAAATAGCGTCTGCAGATGTCTAGGTATCGTAGCAATAGAGTCCAAATGCTTCTTAAAACGAGATATTGCATCTCATATCTATGTTTCATGATAAGGTATAATATTGATTGCGAAGTGTTATGCATTCCTCGTCTACGTTTCAAATGAATGTAAATGCGACACTTCCATGCAAGGAAGTAACGTTTGCAGATGTCTACGTTTCGTAAAAATAGGGTTCTAATGCTTCTTAAAACGCGATATCGCATCTCATTTCTATGTTTCATGGTAAGATATAATATGATTTGCGAAGTGTTATGTATGCCTCGTCTACACTTCAAATGAATGTAAATGCGACACTTCTTTGCTAGGAAATAGCGTTTGCAAATGTCTACCTATCGTAGCAATAGTGTTCTAATGCTTCTCAAAACGCGATATCGCATCTCATTTCTATGTTTCATGGTAAGATATAATTTGATTTGCGAAGTGTTATGTATTCCTCGTCTACACTTCAAATGAATGTAAATGCGACACTTCCTTGCAAGGAAATAGCGATTGCAGATGTCTACGTATCGTAGCAATAGAGTTCAAATGATTCTTAAAACGCAATATCGCATCTCATTTCTATGTTTCATGGTAAGATATAACATGATTTGCGAATTGTTATGTATTCCTCGTCTACACATCAAATGAATGTGAATGTGATACTTCCTCGCTAGGAAATAGCGTTTGCAGATGTCTACGTATCGTAGCAATAGCTTTCTAATGCTCCTTAAAACGAGATATTGCATCTCATATCTATGTTTGATGATAAGATATAATATTCATTGCGAAGTGTTATGCATTCCTCGTCTACGATTCAAATGAATGTAAATTCGACACTTCCATGCAAGGAAATAGCATTTGCAGATGTCTACGTATCGTAGCAATAGAGTTCTTATGATTCTAAAAACGCGATATCGCATCCCATTTCTATGTTTCATGGTAAGATATAATATGATTTGCGAAGTGTTATGTATTCCTCGTCTACACTTCAAATGAATGTAAATGCGACACTTCCTTGCAAGGAAATAGCGTTTGCAGATGTCTACGTATCGTAGCAATAGAGTTCTAATGCTTCTTAAAACGCGATATCGCACCTCATTTCTATGTTTCATGATAAGATATAATATGATTTGCGAAGTATCATGTATTCCTCGTCTACACTTCAAATGAATGTAAATACGACACTTCCTTGCTAGGAACTAGCGTCTGCCGATGTCTAGGTATCGCAGCAATAGAGTTCTAATGCTACTTAAAACGCGATATCGCATCTCATTTCTATGCTTCATGGTAAGATATAATATGATTTGCGAAGTGTTATGTATTCCTCGTCTACACATCAAATGAATGTAAATGCGACACTTCCTTGCAAGGAAATAGCGTTTGCAGATGTCTACGTATCGTAGCAATAGAGTTCTTATGATTCTTAAAACGCTATATTGCATCTCATTTCTATGTTTCATGGTAAGATATAACATGATTTGCGAATTGTTATGTATTCCTCGTCTACACATCAAATGAATGTGAATGTGATACTTCCTCGCTAGGAAATAGCGTTTGCAGATGTCTACGTATCGTAGCAATAGCTTTCTAATGCTCCTTAAAACGAGATATTGCATCTCATATCTATGTTTGATGATAAGATATAATATTCATTGCGAAGTGTTATGCATTCCTCGTCTACGATTCAAATGAATGTAAATTCGACACTTCCATGCAAGGAAATAGCATTTGCAGATGTCTACGTATCGTAGCAATAGAGTTCTTATGATTCTAAAAACGCGATATCGCATCCCATTTCTATGTTTCATGGTAAGATATAATATGATTTGCGAAGTGTTATGTATTCCTCGTCTACACTTCAAATGAATGTAAATGCGACACTTCCTTGCAAGGAAATAGCGTTTGCAGATGTCTACGTATCGTAGCAATAGAGTTCTAATGCTTCTTAAAACGCGATATCGCACCTCATTTCTATGTTTCATGATAAGATATAATATGATTTGCGAAGTATCATGTATTCCTCGTCTACACTTCAAATGAATGTAAATACGACACTTCCTTGCTAGGAACTAGCGTCTGCCGATGTCTAGGTATCGCAGCAATAGAGTTCTAATGCTACTTAAAACGCGATATCGCATCTCATTTCTATGCTTCATGGTAAGATATAATATGATTTGCGAAGTGTTATGTATTCCTCGTCTACACATCAAATGAATGTAAATGCGACACTTCCTTGCAAGGAAATAGCGTTTGCAGATGTCTACGTATCGTAGCAATAGAGTTCTTATGATTCTTAAAACGCTATATTGCATCTCATTTCTATGTTTCATGGTAAGATATAACATGATTTGCGAATTGTTATGTATTCCTCGTCTACACATCAAATGAATGTGAATGTGATACTTCCTCGCTAGGAAATAGCGTTTGCAGATGTCTACGTATCGTAGCAATAGCTTTCTAATGCTCCTTAAAACGAGATATTGCATCTCATATCTATGTTTGATGATAAGATATAATATTCATTGCGAAGTGTTATGCATTCCTCGTCTACGATTCAAATGAATGTAAATTCGACACTTCCATGCAAGGAAATAGCATTTGCAGATGTCTACGTATCGTAGCAATAGAGTTCTTATGATTCTAAAAACGCGATATCGCATCTCATTTCTATGTTTCATGGTAAGATATAATATGATTTGCGAAGTGTTATGTATTCCTCGTCTACACTTCAAATGAATGTAAATGCGACACTTCCTTGCAAGGAAATAGCGTTTGCAGATGTCTACGTATCGTAGCAATAGAGTTCTAATGCTTCTTAAAACGCGATATCGCACCTCATTTCTATGTTTCATGATAAGATATAATATGATTTGCGAAGTATCATGTATTCCTCGTCTACACTTCAAATGAATGTAAATACGACACTTCCTTGCTAGGAACTAGCGTCTGCCGATGTCTAGGTATCGTAGCAATAGAGTTCTAATGCTACTTAAAACGCGATATCGCATCTCATTTCTATGCTTCATGGTAAGATATAATATGATTTGCGAAGTGTTATGTATTCCTCGTCTACACATCAAATGAATGTAAATGCGACACTTCCTTGCAAGGAAATAGCGTTTGCAGATGTCTACGTATCGTAGCAATAGAGTTCTTATGATTCTTAAAACGCTATATTGCATCTCATTTCTACGTTTCGTGGTAAGATATAATATGATTTGCGAAGTGTCATGTATTCCTCGTCTACACTTCAAATGAATGTGAATGCGACACTTCCTCGCTAGGAAATAGCGTTCGCAGATATCTACGTATCGTAGCAATAGAGTTCTAATGCTTCTTAAAACGCGATATCGCATCTCATTTCTATGTTTCATGATAAGATATAATATGATTTGCGAAGTGTTATGTATTCCTCGTCTACGATTCAAATGAATGTAAATGCGACACTTCCTTGCAAGGAAATAGCGTTTGCAGATGTCTACGTACCGTAGCAATAGAGTTCTAATGCTTCTTAAAACGCGATATCGCATCTCATTTCTATGTTTCATGGTAAGATATAATATGATTTGCGAAGTGTTATGTATTCCTCGCCTACACTTCAAATGGATGTAAATGCGACACTTCCTTGCAAGGAAATAGCGATTGCAGATGTCTACGTATCGTAGCAATAGAGTTCATATGATTCTTAAAACGCGATATCGCATCTCATTTCTATGTTTCATGGTAAGATATAACATGATTTGCGAAGTGTTATGTATTCCTCGTCTACACTTCAAATGAATGTGAATGCGATACTTCCTCGCTAGGAAATAGCGTTTGCAGATATCTACGTATCGTAGCAATAGCTTTCTAATGCTTCTTAAAACGCGATATCGCATCTCATTTCTATGTTTCATGGTAAGATATAATATGATTTGGGATGTGTTATGTATTCCTCGCCTACACTTCAAATGAATGTAAATGCGACACTTCCTTGCAAGGAAATAGCGATTGCAGATGTCTACGTATCGTAGCAATAGTGTTCTTATGATTCTTAAAACGCGATATCGCATCTCATTTCTATGTTTCATGGTAAGATATAACATGATTTGCGAAGTGTTACGTATTCCTCGTCTACACTTCAAATGAATGTGAATGCGATACTTCCTCGCTAGGAAATAACGTTTGAACATATCTACGTATCGTAGCAATAGCTTTCTAATGCTTCTTAAAACGCGATATCGAATCTCATTTCTATGTTTCATGGTATAGATATAATATGATTTGCGATGTATCATGTATTCCTTGTCTACACTTCAAATGAATGTAAAT